>NC_041397.2:300847433-301147433 GCF_900747795.2 Erpetoichthys calabaricus | reverse complement strand
GACCATGAGAAAGAAAATTCTCTGGTCTGATGAGACAAAGATTGAACTCTTTGGTGTGAATGCCAGGCGTCACGTCTGGAGGAAACCAGGCACCACTCATCACCAGGCCAATACCATCCCTACAGTGAAGCATGGTGGTGGCAGCATCATGCTGTGGGGATGTTTCTCGGCGGCAGGGACTGGGAGACTAGTCAGGATAAAGGGAAAGATGACTGCAGCAATGTACAGAGACATCCTGGATGAAAACCTGCTCCAGAGTGCTCTTGACCTCAGACTGGGGCGGCGGTTCATCTTTCAGCAGGACAACGACCCTAAGCACACAGCCAAGATATCAAAGGAGTGTCTTCAGGACAACTCTGTGAATGTCCTTGAGTGGCCCAGCCAGAGCCCAGACTTGAATCTGATTGAACATCTCTGGAGAGATCTTAAAATGGCTGTGCACTGACGCTTCCCATCCAACCTGATGGAGCTTGAGAGGTGCTGCAAAGAGGAATGGGCGAAACTAGCCAAGGATAGGTGTGCCATGCTTGTGGCATCATATTCAAAAAGACTTGAGGCTGTAATTGTTGCCAAAGGTGCATCGACAAAGTATTGAACAAAGGCTGTGAATACTTATGTACATGGGATTTCTCAGGTTTTTATTTTTAATAAATTTGCAAAAACCTCAAGTAAACTTTTTTCACGTTGTCATTATGGGATGTTGTGTGTTGAATTCTGAGGAAAAAAATGAATTTAATCCATTTTGGAATAAGGCTGTAACATAACAAAATGTGGAAAAAGTGATGCGCTGTGAATACTTTCTGGATGCACTGTATGTTACATCTTACAGATAAGTCGTTAACTTCATTTAAATAATGAGTACTGATAATAATTAAATGTTGTGGCGGCACGGCGTCAGAGCGTTACCACAACTGCTTCACTGGGAGTCACGTCCCTGATGTTCCCTGCCTGGAGTTTGCATGTTACCCTGGTGGGTTTCCACGGTGTGCTCTGCTTTCTTTCCAAAAACATGAAGGTTTGGGGATTTGGTGACACTAAAATGACATTTGTGTATGTGTGTGCTTGTGTTCACCTTGCAATAAGCTGATGCCTTGTCCAGGGATTTTGTTTCTTTCTTGCACCTGATGCTTGCTGGAATGGTCACATCCCCGGATTGATGGGTGTAATCATTAGACATTCTTTTCAGAGATATTGCGGCACGTTTTCTCACCGTGATGATACCTCACACTGCCACCTGGTGGAATCTTCCAGATTTACATAAAGTATGCATGCAAGTATGAACCATAAAACACTTGCGTAGCAGTAGCGTCCACTGGAGCATGCGGAGCGTTGTGTGAAGTATAAACCTGGCCTAAAAGGGAATTTGCTGTAAATTCTTTTTTATTAGCAATTGCAGAAATGTTTGCGTTCCAGTTCATAATATAACATTATAGGTCAAATGCAAAATTTACAAAATGCTTATTTTTTTCATTCAATTTTTTTATTGCTACCAATAAATGGTTAAAAACAGCTATGGTCTAAGAAATTTCAAATGAGAATGATTTCAGCATTAGTATGTAGAAAAGTCAATGCCTAATGTCTGTGAGAAAACAGGCTTTTTGTTTTTATCAACTTCACGAAACGGGCCTTCATCTCCTTCGTGTTGAGGCAGTAGATTATCGGGTTCACTAAGGGCGGTGTCACATTATGGAGGAGTGCCGCCAAGAGACGAACATCTGCTGAGCTTCCAGGGACTGAGCTTGTAATTACAACACCTGCACCAGCCAGATAGAAGAGAAAAATAACCAGAAGATGTGAACTGCAGGTAGACAAGGCTTTTAGTCGCCCGTGAGAGCTCTCAATTGTGAAAACTGACTTGAGAATCCTTACATAGGAGTAAAGAATATAAAACAAAGGAGCTACCATAACCCCGAGACTTAGAGTGGAGCCAGCATAGACAGCAATGATATCATAACCGCAAGCTAACTTCATCACCGCCGAATGCTCACAAAAGAAATGGACTAACTTGTTGGGGCCACAGAATGGTAGCCTGATTGTCAGAGTCATTGGAGTGCCAACAATGATGAAGGCAAAGGCCCAACAGCAAGTGATGAGTTTCCAAACCAGGATGTTGTTTGTAATTGTGAAATAGTGTAGAGGTTTACAGATGGCAAGGTATCGGTCATAAGCCATAAGCCCCAGGAGGAAGACCTCAGAGGCTTTCAGGATTCCATAAAGGAACATCTGAATGAAACAGGCAGTGATGGAAATCACACCAGAGTCTGAGCCGAGAACAGCCAGCAATTTAGGAAGCGTCACAGTGGAGCTCATCACATCTAAAAAAGCAAGGCTGAATATCAGTATATACATGGGGGTGTGCATGGTTGGGTCGGTCAGAAAGGCAACCATTATGAGAAGATTACCAAGAGCAATGCAAAGATACACCACCAAGAGCACACCAAAAAGAACATTTTTGCTAGCTCGGTCCTGAATTCCTGGGAAACCAACCATAATAAATTCTTGCACCATCTGATTACTTTGATTCATTCTGGACTCGACAGGTTTTCACATTTGGACATGAACCTGGCAAATAACAAAAAAAAAATGAACACCCTTGGTTAAAAATTTAATTCATTATAATCAGTAAATTACTATTCATATGTTATTCAAAAATACAAACAGGCTAAGAACATATTAATGTCCACACTAAAGTCATCAACATGGCTCTTACTCACAGTCTGAGAGGATAAACGGCGGGTCTGCTGAGAACATGGAAGGCAATGCAGCATAGCATGAAGATGTGGACTCACCTGCTCCCGCTGCTCATCTGCTCCCAAATGGAATTGCTGTTAAGGCAGCAGGAATTTATTCATTGCAAAAGTCTATGTGGACCTCATTTGTATGACTAAATTCAGTTCCTTAAATTGCTGTAATCCTTCTAATTGATCACTAAGGAATGGGATCCCCACAGTAAACCTCTTCGGTGGCGGAGACACTAAAATCATTGGAGGTTAAGGGCCATTCAAAACAAAATGACATTTCTATTGTGTGACAAACACTTTAACCTCATTAGCATACAGTAGCAAGAATTCTAAATATTATTTTGAGACAGAAGCCTAAGAACAGGTTTTCTCACAAAGTTTAGCAACTGCATATTATTGCTCTGCATCACTGGCAGTCCAAGTAACCCAGGATGGGGTAACAATCCACTAAAGGTGCCATAGAAAGGCAAATTACATTTTCTTATACATTTGCCGACAGAAGCCAAATACAAGATCTGCCCAGCTCCATAGGCTGAAATTAAGCTGGGATCCAGTAGTCCCTCGCACCACCCTACAATAGCATCCTTTATTCTCGCTGTATGTGAATAAAAATATTGTTATAGTCTAGAAAACCTGAAAAGAATGACTGAAATAAATCAAACCTAGTATTGGATCTGAGAATGGTGGAGAGGATTGTGAGCCTCATCAGCAGCCATACCATCAGAAGAGGTTGTTCACCTGAAGCCAAGCAGGTTCAGGCCCAGCCTGTACTTGGGGGGGTGACCATCAAGAAAAACCTTGGATTGCTGCTGGAAGAGGTGTTGGTGAGGCCAGCAATGGGAATCTACCCTGAATGTGGATCTCAATGCCCCAGTGCAGTGTCGGGCACACCATGCTGTAAAAATGGTCCTGTCCTTCAAATGAGACATAAAACTGAGGCCCTGACTCTCTGTGATCATTAAAGATCTCATCTTTCAACTACATTCATTCATACATTCACTCAGGAAGTGGTCCCCTGAGGCAGAGAAGACTCTTAGAGAATGCTTTGGAACTATGGACTGGGATATCCTGCAGGGATCACATAGTGAGAACATTGAGGAGGTTGTTGACTGCACTACTGACTACATCAACTTCTGTATGGAAATTGTAGTTCCAGTAAGAACTGTACGCTGCTATGCTAACAACAAGCCATGGATTACAAGTGACATCAAGGGCCTTTTGAACCAGAAGAAAAGGGCTTTTAAAGACGGTGATCAGCATGAGCTCAAGCGCGTGCAGAAGGAACTCCGAGTCCAGCTCAGGGTGGCGAAGGAGTAGTACAGGAGAAAGCTGGAGCAGAAGTTGCAGAATAACAGCATGAAGGAAGTGTGGGATGGGATGAAGATCATCACTGGCTGCAGCTTGAAGCGGGGTGCCACCATCGAGAGAGATGTGAAGAGAGCAAACCAAATGAACAACTTCTTTAACAGGTTTGACCACCCTAACCCACTCTCACTCTCACCTTGGAGTACTGCACCCTCCACAGAAGGATTCTGCTGATACCAGCATAGGAGAGACATCCCCACCCATAACTACAACAGCGCAGGTGAGCAGAGAGCTGAGGAGACTTCGTGCCAGCAAAGCAGCGGGTCCAGATGGAGTATCGCCACGACTGCTGAAGGTCTGTGCATCGGAGCTGGGGGGTCCTCTACAGCGCATCTTCAACCTGAGCCTGGAACAGGGGAGAGTCCTGAGGCTTTGGAAAACATCTTGCATCACCCCTATCCCAAAGGTATCACGTCCTAGTGAGCTGAATGACTTCTGGCCTGTTGCTCTGACATCACATGTGATGAAGACCATGGAGAGGCTGCTGCTTCACCACCTTAGGCCACAGGTTCAACACACCCTTGACCCTCTGCAGTTTGCATATCAGGAGAAGGTGGGAGCGGAGGATGGCATCATCTGTATGCTACACCGATCCCTCTCTCACTTGAACAGAGGCAGTGGTGCTGTAAGAATTATATTTCTAGACTTCTCTAGCGCCTTCAACACAATCCAACCTCTGCTCCTTAGGGACAAGCTGACACATATGGGAGTTGATTCATACCTGGTGGCATGGATCGTGGACTATCTTAAAGACAGACCTCAGTATGTGCATCTTGGGAACTGCACGTCTGACATTGTGGTCAGCAACACAGGAGCATCACAGGGGACTGTACTTTCTCCGGTCCTGTTCAGCCTATATACATCAGACTTCCAATACAACTCGGAGTCCTGCCACGTGCAAAAGTTCGCTAATGACACTGCTATCGTGGGCTGCATCAGGAGTGGGCAGGAGGAGGAGTATAGGGACCTAATCAATGACTTAGTTAAATGGTGCGACTCAAACCACCTACAACTGAACACCAGCAAAACTAAGGAGCTGGTGGTGGATTTTAGGAGGCCCAGACCCCTCATGGACCCCGTGATCATCAAAGGTGACTGTGTGCAGATGGTGCAGAACTATAAATATCTGGGAGTGCAGCTGGATGATAAGTTAGACTGGACTGCCAATACTGATGCGCTGTGCAAGAAAGGACAGAGTCGGTTATACTTCCTTAGAAGGCTGGCATCCTTCAACATCTGCAATAAGATGCTGCAGATGTTCTATCAGACGGTTGTGGCGAGCGCCCTCTTCTACACGGTGGTGTGCTAGGGAGGCAGCATTAAGAAGATAGACGCCTCACGCCTGGACAAACTGGTGAGGAAGGCAAGCTCTATTGTTGGCATGGAGCTGGACAGTTTAACATCTGTGGCAGAGCTACGGGCGCTCAGCAGGCTCCTATCAATTATGGAGAATCCACTGCATCCACTGAACAGTGTCATCTCCAGACAGAGGAGCAGCTTCAGTGACAGACTGCTGTCACTGTCCTGCTCCACTGACAGACTGAGGAGATCGTTCCTCCCCCAAACTATGCGACTCTTCAATTCCACCCATCCATCCATCTATTATCCAACCCGCTATATCCTAACTACAGGGACAATCCCAGCCAACACAGGGCGCAAGGCAGGAAACAATCCCCGGGCAGGGCGCCAGCCCACCGCAGGGCGCACACACACACACACACCAAGCACACACACACCAAGCACACACTAGGGACAATTTAGGACAAACTATATCCAATAACCCATAATGATAAAATGTAAGAATAATGTAAGTATGAAAGTATGTACTGTAAGTTCCGACATTTGCCACTAGGTGCGTGTACTAGACTGCCCTCTGCATCATTTGGCCAAGCGGCGTCCTTAAAGTGCTCAAGTGACTGCGTGGTGCTGTGCGGAGAAAACGACCCGAATTGTGGCAATCAGGTGAGTTGCTGCTGCATCACGACAACACAGCACTGAGTGTGCGGCAGTTTGTCACCAAACTCAGGATGACACCGGTATCTCCCTACCCCTTCCCCCACTTCCCGGACCTTGCACACTGCTATTTTTTCTTATTTCCAAGAATGAAGAGGGACCTTAAAGGAAAGCAGTTTCAGGATGTAGAGGAGGCCAAGAAGCAAATGATGGAGGCACTGAAGGCTTTTTTTTTGGGCTCCCCCTCGCCCACTTTCAAGTCTTCTAGGTCAATCTCTACAGGCTATGCACACCTGAGTTGTGGGCAGTGTATCCCATTCCTCCTGGCGGGTCCTCTCTAGTCCCGCTAGACTGGATGTGAATGCCTGCGAACTGTCACCTTCAGATCACCCCACAGATGTTCCATATGATTTTAGCTTGTACTTTGGCAGGACCACTCAATAGCAGTCAGAGACTTGTCCCGAACTCACTCCAGCATTTTCTTGGCTGTCGGCCATTAGCGTCCTGAAAAGTGAACCGTTCACCTCAGTGTGAGGTGGTGGCACTCTGGAGCAGATTTTCCTCAAGGACCCTCCATTTTTGGAGGCATTCATCCACAGCTCAGTTCTGACCAGTCTCCCTGTCTCTGTTGCTGAGAAGGACCCCATAGAATGATGCTGACATATGCGGCAGGTGATGATCAGTGCCTGGGCATTGTGCTTGGACTTCTGTCCAAAGGGTTCAACTGTTGTCTCATTAGACCAGGAACTCTTTTACGTCCTTGGTAAACTCCCCTTGGTGGTTTGAATCCTCTTTCATTTTATAATTGCTGTGGCCACTGTGTTCTTGGGAACACTCAAAGCTTTACAGATGGTTTCATACCCTTGTCATGATGCACGCCTCACCACTATTTGATCATGGAGGTCCACAGAGAGATCCCTGGACTTCACGCCTTGTTTTTCCTGACATGCAGAATTGCATGCCTTCTATACCAAGGCAGACATGTGTGCCTTTCTAAATAACGTCCAGTCAGTTCAGTTGGCCATAGGTGGACTCCAATCAAATTCTGGACACATCTCAAGTAGAGTTAAAGCAAACAAGGATGCACCTGAGTAGAATTTAGGGTGCCACAGCAAAGGGTTTGAATACTTAAAGAAATGAGAGATTTTGAATATATGTTGTCATTATGAGTTGCTGAGTGTAGAGTGATGTGCACAACTGGCAAATTTATTGTCTTGTAGATTTGATTTTAAAGAAAGAAAGGACGCAGAAAGTGAAGAGCAGGGAATACTTTCTGAATAACTAATTTTTTGTATCATTACTTCAAAATGCTAAAACTAAAATACTGTTTTATGAAAAATGCAGCTCTGAAAGCAACCAACTTGTCACCTCATCCCGTGTACCGGGTCTGCATATATGGAAAATTCAGATTGAGATTTAATCATGAGGTTATGGTGGCAGGCCCTTGATAACATAAACCTGAAAAGGAGGCAGATGAAAAGCAAACTCTTCGTTTTTAGCATTTTGCTGCACACTGTACATACAGTATAAATAGAGTGTTGTACTGTATTAGCCATAGATTGATACAGGAGAAAGTAGAGTGAAATGACACCTTTTATTGGCTAACTAAATAGATTATAAATGCAAGCTTTCGAGGCAGCTTTACACCTTGCTTGATGAAAGGGCCTTAGCTGCCTCGAAAGCTTGCATTTGTAATCTATTTAGTTAGCCAATAAAAGGTGTCATTTCACTCTACTTTCTCCTGTACTGTACATGTAAGTAACAGACAAGATACTGAGACACTACAGGACAGCAGAGGAGCCAAAATGGAAGCCATTTAGTTAATTATTGTACAGGAGAAACATGAAAGAGTTCAGGAATTTATTGAAGTAAAGCAGAAGTACAACATACAGTCATATGAAAAAGTTTGGGAACCCCTCTCAGCCTGCATAATAATTGACTCAACTTTCAACAAAAAAGATAACAGTGGTATGTCTTTCATTTCCTAGGAACATCGGAGTACTGGGGTGTTTACCAAACAAAGATTTTTAGTGAAGCAGTATTTAGTTGTATGAAATGAAATCAAATGTGAAAAACTGGCTGTGCAGAAATGTGGGTCCCCTTGTCATTGTGCTGATTTGAATGCCTGTCACTGCTCAATGCTGATTACTTGCCACACCAAATTGGTTGGATTAGCTCGTTAACCCTTGAACTTCATAGACAGGTGTGTCCCATCATGAGATATAAAGGGATTTAAGGTGGTCAATTACAAGTTGTGTTTCCTTCCCTTTGACTCTCCTCTGAAGAGTGGCAGCATGGGATCCTCAAAGCAACTCTCAAAAGATCTGAAAACAAAGATTGTTCAGTCTCCTGGTTTAGGGGAAGGCTACAAAAAGCTATCTCAGAGGTTTAAACTGTCAGTTTCAACTGTAAGGAATGTCATCAGGACATGGAAGGCCACAGGCACAGTTGCTGTTAAACCCAGCAGGTCTGGCAGGCCAAGAAAAACACAGGAGCGGCATATGTGCAGGATTGTGAGAATGGTCACAGACAACCCACAGATCACCTCCAAATACCTGCAAGAACATCTTACTGCAGATGGTGTATCTGTACATCGTTCTACAATTCAGCGCAATTTGCACAAAGAACATCTGCATGGCAGGGTGATGAGAAAGAAGCCCTTTCTGCACTCACACCACAAACAGAGTCGCTTGTTGTATGCAAATGTTCATTTAGACAAGCCAGATTCATTTTAGAACAAAGTGCTTTGGACTGATGAGACAAAAATTAAGTTATTTGGTCAAAACAAAAAGCACTTTGCATGGCGGAAGAAGAACACACCGCATTCCAAGAAAAGCACCTGCTACCTACTGTCAAATTTGGTGGAGGTTCCATCATGCTGTGGAGCTGTGTGGCTAGTTCAGGGACTGGGGCCCTTGTTAAAGTCAAGGGTCAGATGAATTCAACCCAATATCAACAAATTCTTCAGGATAATGTTCAAGTATCAGTCACAAAGTTGAAGTTACGCAGGGGTTGGATATTCCAACAAGACAATGACCCAAAACACAGTTCGAAATCTACAAAGGTATTCATGCAGAGGGAGAAGTACAATGTCCTGGAATGGCCGTCACAGTCCCCTG
Organism: Erpetoichthys calabaricus; assembly: GCF_900747795.2. Lineage (NCBI taxonomy): Eukaryota > Metazoa > Chordata > Cladistia > Polypteriformes > Polypteridae > Erpetoichthys > Erpetoichthys calabaricus. The sequence continues at coordinate 301,138,255 of NC_041397.2, read as the reverse complement.
ACTTGAAGATCATCGAAAATCTATGGGATGATTTGAAGCAGGCTGTCCATCAAATTGAACTGAACTGGAGAGATTTTGTTTGGAGGCTGTCATATTTGCAAAAGGAGGCTCACCTAAGTATTGATGTCATATCTCTGTTGGGGTGCCCAAATTTATGCACCTGTCTAATTTTGTTATGATGCATATTGCATATTTTCTAGTAGTCCAATACACTTATTGTCACTGCTGAAATACCACTGTTTCCATAAGGCATGTCATATATTAAAAGGATGTTGCTACTTTGAAAGCTCAGCCAATGAGAAACAAAAATCCAAAGAATTAAGAGGGGTTCCCAAACTTTTTCATATGACTGTATGAGACTACAGTGAGAGCTGAAGCTTGTTTTGTTAAGCGGCATGGCTGTAGACATTCTCCAGTTGGGCAACAGTGTGTTTAAAGAAAGTCAGTCAGTCAGTCAGTCAGTCAGTCAGTGTGCTAACCCGCATTTCCTTGAACAGGGTCACGGGGGTAGTCTGTTGAAATCTATCCCAGCTAGCATAGGGAGCAAAGAGGGAAACAAACCTTGAACAGAGTGCCAGTCCTCACAGGGCACACAAACACAAACACACCAAGCACAAATGAGTGGGCCAATTTGCAATCACCAGTTCACCTAAGCTGTGTGTCTTTGGACCGTGGGAGGAATCCTGAGCACTGACATGTTTTAAGTACATTTTAGAAATGGCCAAGCCATTTTTATCAGGATTACAGAATATATTTCTAGTTAATGACATTTACTGTATATAAAGGGACACAAAAAACATCCTCCCAAAATGTTACACCTAAATCATTTGTGTTTATGGCGCATTGCCCCTACAGCTGAAGAATTAAAAGGGAGCCATGAACATTTGGACTTTGCATCATCTTCAAATATTGCAAAGAAAATTTAATTCCCAAAGCAAAGCACATTAAGAAAATAACTACAGTTAGCTATCACACAGAGATAAATAAAGATAAGACATCAAATATGTGTTAGTTTGTGAAGAGATATCTGATCTGATTTTTTTTTCTGTTGTCACACACGTGCGCATGGGAGACAACTAGAGGGCTTAAATAATAGTAATGCCCTGCCAGACCAGGAAGTGGCGAGCTGCACTAACTTTCTCTCTCCGTCCTCTGCAGATTATGCTCGGGAAATCCCACTTGGTACCGGCGCCATTGATGATGTCACTTCTAGTACCGGAGTCATGGATGATGTCACTTCCGTTCCCGAAGAAGCCACTTCTGGTACCGGTGTGCCGGCTGATGTCACTTCCGGTCTTGAAGACATCGCTTATGGTTCCGGTCCTGATGACGTCACTTCTGGTCACAGCCTTTAAAGCCGCCATTTTACTAAACTTAAATCAGTTCTGTTTTGGACATTGTACCAATCACAACTCGAGAAAAATACCCATTTTTTCAGCCATGGATATTGTATGGGTGGCTGCCTCAAACCGTTGATGTTTCCTGTGTCATATTGTCACACTGTATTTAAAATAATAATGCATTTTGAATTCTCAAAAATCATTTGTAGTAACTCTGTATATGCGCTCAATGTGGTCTGCTCACATCCACAAATCGTCTGCTTCTGTAATTGGCCAATCATGTGTCTGCAACTCCATTTAACCAGCATACAGACATACACAAGAAATGTAGCCGTTATTCAGTCAAACATCAGAACTGGCAAAATGCACGATCTAAGCTACCTTGACTGAGATTTGGTGTGTTGTGTTCTTGCTATCTTGTGTTTCTGAGTGGATGAGTAGTAATTTTCTCAAACTAAATAAAGAGAAACAGAAATTTAGTGATTGGAAAAAATGTTATAATGAGTCTATTAGAAATAAACTTGATCCCCTAGGCTTAAAAGCCAAGGCAGAGGTAAAGAGGGTTAGGGGTAACAACTGACTCGGACCTAAATTTTAAATCACATATTAATCAGATCACTGGGACAGCAATTTTTCACCTAAGAAATATAGCAAAAATTTGATCCCTTATAACCTTGCAAGATGCTGAAAAATTAGTTCACACTTTTGTTTTTAGTCGGCTAGATTACTGTAATGCACTCCTCTCAGGACTACCAAAAGAAGACGTCAATCAGTTACAACGAGTGCAGAATGCAGCTGCCACAATCTTAACTAGGAAAAGAAAATCTGAGCACATAACCCCAGTTCTGATGTCACTACACTGGTTACCCGTGCCATTTAGAATTGACTTTTAAATACTGCTTATGGTTTACAAAGCCTTAAATAATCTGCTCTATCTTATATTTTCAGAATGCCTCTCACCTTACACTCCAAATTATAACCTTAGATCTGCAAATGAGGGTCTGCTTTTAATTCCAAGAGTTAAACTTAAAAGAAGTGGTGAAGCAGCTGTCTGCTGTTATGCACCTAAAATCTGGAATAGCTTACCGATAGAAACACACCAGGCTAATACAGTGGAGCACTTTAAAAAACTGCTAAAACACATTATTTTAACATGGCTTTCTCATAGCTTCATTTTAGTGTAACCCTGATATTCTGTATATGCATTGAATTTTTTTATCATGGCTCCACAACCCGTATTAACCCTTAATTTCTCTGCTGTTCTTTTTTTGGTTTTCTATGGTGGCGATCTGCACCACCACCACCTGATCAGGGCACCGTGCAGTCTGATGGATTGAAGGCCAGAGGTCCACATGACCGTCAAATTCTTTCACGTGAAGCCTGAAAACCATGAGGACTTATTGAGATCTTTAATGTTAGGTAGAATGCCTAGTGGAGGCCGGGTGGTCTTGTGACCTCAGAACCCCTGCAGATTTTGTTTTTTTTTTCTCTCCAGCTCTCTGGAGTTTTTCTTTTTTTGTCCTTCTAGCTATCAAACCTTACTTTATTCTTTGTTACTTATTATTGTCTAATCTTATCTACTCTATATATAAAATCCTAAACCTAAAAGTGCAATGGTGACATTTTAATGTCATGTTTTTTGTCACACTTTAAATCGGGTGTCGTACATGGCTGGGGGTCAGACCCGGCCGGGACGCCTGAAAGGACTGGGTCGTGGCATATTTGTCCTCCGGGCCACGAGGGGGGCAACCGCCCTGGAGTAATAGAGGCCCATGGAAGGGGAACAAGGAGGCTCAGGACTGTTGGGGCCTCTGGTCACCGTCAGGGGGTGCTCTGAGCCTCATTGAGCCCGGGACTTATTTACTTCCGCCACACCCATGGAGGACGATCCTTCCAGGGTCACCAGGAGTGCTTCCGGGTGCTCTCCTGACGCTTCCGCCACACCAGGACATGACGTCAGGTAGAGCAGCTGGAGCTCATCTGGGTGAGGATAAGAGGGGCCGCCTCCCTCCAATCACCGAGCTGGAGTCGGGAGCAGGAGCAGGACGAAGCTCCTGGAGAGAGAGTGCTGATGGCCCAGGGACAAAGAGAGAGAAGGCCCAGAAGAAGGGAGACTGGGGCTAGAGGCACTGTGTTGTTGTGCGGGACTGTGAGTTGTGTTGTGTGGAAGAAAATAAAAACCATACATTTGGATAATGATGTGGTCTCCGACTGGTGGTGTCCAGGCAAATATCACACGGGCTTATTTTAAAACCTACATATATATGTTTGGTATCATTCTTTTCAGAATTTATCGAACTTTAATGTGATGTTGTTTGATTTTCAGATTCTTATTCGGTTTTTAAATTATAACCTTAAAAATATTAAGAACTCATGTCCCGCGAGACGAGAATTTGTGCCAAGAGATTTAACCAGGCCTGGGGCCAAAAATAAAAGACAAATAGTAGGACAGCTGCTGTACAGGCTTTTAAATATTTAAAGCGCCACACGAAATGCAGATCACACAGCACAGCAGCAGCAGCTGATCAAGCAAAGAGGAGGTAAAAAAAAACTGTATTTGTTTCTCATTGTGACACCGTTTAAGAGGGGGTTTCGGAGGAGCAACTGTGTGTCCTCAGCCCCCCTCTTTGCATCACGAGCAGCAGAGACGCGAAGTGGCAGGCGAGCAGAGCAAGCGAGGGGAACCCCCTAGTCTGTATATTTTTTATTTTTTCTTTCTTCGTCTTGTAAAGCACTTTGAGTTCCATCATTTGTATGAAAACATGCTATAGAAATACATGTTGTTGTTGATGTCAGTCATTATGGTTCCAGCATCTCAGAAACAGCTACCCTCCTGGGATTCTCACACATTATAGTTTCCACAGTTTATACAGAAATGTGCAATAAGCAAGAATCGTGTGCCACACTGGTTACCTCTTTAGATTTCATACTCTAAAATTGTGCTTTTAAATCCCACTTCTGACACTAAGTGTTATTTCAAAAATAATTCAAGAAAATGTTACATGAAAATGCCACCTTTACTACAGAGGTGACTTGTCACCTCACCCCACACACTGGGCCGTCATATATGAAAAGCTCAGCTTGATATTTACTCATGATGTTATGGTGGTAGACCCTTGATGACATGACCAGGAAAACACAGAGGCAGGTGAACAGCAAACTCTTCTTTATTAACATTTTGTTACATGCATATAAGTAATAGAGAAAATACTGAGACACCACAGAACAGCAGAGGAGCCAAAATGGAAGCCACTTAGCAAGTTAGTGTACAGGAGAAACATGAAAGAGGTCAGGAATTTGTATTATCACACAATTACTAAAGTACAGAAGAAGTACAGTATGTGAGGCTGCTGTGAGACGTGAAGCCCCCTTTTGTTTGCACCTGCTGTGTGAAACAGCAGGGCTGTAGACATTTTTCATGTGGGCTACAGTGTATTTTAAGTTCATTTTACAAATGTCTAAGCCATTTATATTAAGATTGCAGGATATATTTCTATCTAATGACATTTATAAACAGAGACACCAAAAACAAGCTTCCGAAATGTTAAACCGAAGTGATTTGTGTTTTATTATGTACAGGGTGACCCATATTTATGCACTTGATTGAAAAGATGTTATTGTCAGGAAACTACCAATGTTATTATCAAGTAACATAATGGAACTTGGACATTAAGAACCTTAAATGTCTTTTAATCCTCTGCTCTCCATCGTGTGGTGCACCAATGCGCCATGCAGATCGAATAACGCCAAATCCAACTTTGAAAGGCATTCGCCACAAGAGCTGAGTTGGCATCGGTACGCACACTCCTGGGCCAACCTGCTCTCTTTGCTTGCAAAACAGTATCGCTGATGTTGAATTTTGTGTTTATTCTTGTGATGGTTAGCCCACTAGGGCCACTGCCTCCAAACTCAAGTGCCATTCTCTGTTTCACCACCATATAGGGGTTGCCCAGACCAGCACATCGTTACTCCCAGCTACACAGCAATGCCATTCTTCGATACTTTTCACGCAGTAGTTTTAATGCTACAGCCTGTGAAACATCATCCACATAAATATGGGCCACCCTGTATATTCCCTACAGCGGGAGAACCAAACAGGAGCCGTGAACATTTGGATTTTTCACCATCTTTTAATATTGCAAAGAAAGTTTTGTTCCAATTGCAAAGCACTTTTAAAAAATGACTACAGTTATAACGATCACATAGAAGCAAATTAAGTTATCAAATATTAGATATTTTGTGAAGAGATATTATTTTTCTGTATTTAAATCAATAATGCATTTTGAATTCTCGAAAAATCCTATTTAGTAACTCTGTATACACACTCAGTGGCCACTTGTGTAGGAACACCTGCTCACACACACAGATTGCCTACTTTACTATTCACTAAGTTTAATTATTAGTAAACAGCCAATCATGTGGCTGAAACTCAATTTAAACAGCATGCAAACAAGCAAGAAATGTATCTGTTATTCAACCAAACGCTAGAATGGGCAAAATGCACGATCCGAGCTACCTTGACTGAGGTTCAGTTATTGCTGGCAGACATTGTGGTTTGAGCATCTCAGAAATATCTCAGAAACAGTTGCCATCCTGGGATTCCCACACACTACACTTTCCACAGAATGAGGCAATAAGAAAGAATTTTGTGGCGCACTTGGTTAAGGTTTTGAATTTCAAACACAAAATTGTGGGTTCAGATCCCACTACTGACACCATGTGTTATTTCATAATGATAAAAAATAATGTTACATGAACATGCCACCCTTACTAAAGTAATGACTGAGGTGATCGACTCGTCATGTCACCCCTTGCACCGTGTCTGCATATATGAAAAATTCAGTTTGATATTTAATCATGAAGTTATGGTGGTAGACCCTTGATGACCTGACCAGGCAGATGAAGAGCAAACTCTTATTTATTAACATTTAGCTGCATACAGAATAGCAGCTGAGTCAGAAAGGAAGCTATTTAGTTAATTATTGTACTGAAGAAACATGAAGGAGGTCAGGAATTTGTATTTTATATGAATTTGTGATCATGAAGAAGGCACTTCACCTGCCTGTGCTCCTCCAACTGGGAAAACAAAAGAAACGAAACCAAATGTGTGTCAAATGTTGTAAGTCACCTTGGATAAAAGTATCATCCCAATAAGAAATAACATGTTAATGGAAGAAGTCAGAAGAAAATAGCAACACTTACATTTATATTTACATTTACAACATTTAGCAGACGCTCTTATCCAGAGAGACTTACAACAGTGCTTAGTAGTCTACGACTGTTCTTCAGTCTTTTAAGGCTTGTTCAAGCTAATAGAAAACCACAAGAACTCAAAGCTCAAAAGTGAATGTATGAAGCATTAGAGCTGGAAGAGGAGAAACAGAAGACCACACCACGGTCCATTTTTGTCAATGACAATGATGAGCAAAGCAATTCGTGCCAAATTGATTTTGCAGTGAAACTTTGAGTTTGGGTTTGCAAAAAATTCGCAAAACAAACTGTAATTCACAACATTAGCACATGTATTTTCATCTCTTCTGCAACTTTCCTCTTTATGCAGAAGAGCCTGGAACAATTTATTGTGGTCCAGAGCATTGAAAGTGGGGAGCGTGTTTACAGAGCCTATACCTGTGAGCACTTCTGTGCTGTCCCGGCTGTGTGGCTTCTGGTGAGTTGGATGGGCGAAGAGAGTTTAGGAAAGTAAGCTCAGATGGTGTCATTTCTGATTCAAGTGCAAGCTGTAACCGGTGGCGTGAACCTACAGGCCGGCAGTTCACAAGTCAGATGAGTGCGCGTGGAGTCACAAGTAAGGGGCGCTGGAGGGTGACTGAGGAACAAGATTTCAGTCATGGCAGTGGAATAGCTCTTAAAGAGCCCTTCCACCCTAGTAGCCTCATTTAAGGAATTTCGAGTTTTGCAATTGTGAAATTGACTGCAAAACAAATTTTATGGGCAATTTTGTTAAACGGTATGCAAAACGAAATGCTGTTTTGGTCATTGCTAGTTAATGAAGAACTTCAGCATGAGGCCAGAGTGGACAAGAAATCAATAAAACCAGATGACTGAAGACTGGAAAATCATTGCCTGTTCTGATGAATCTCAATATTTTTTTCTATGACATGCAATGGTAAGGACTGCAATTATTGAAAACATCATGAATCTATGGATCCACGAGTGCCAATGTAATGACGCAGAGAATGTTTTCTTGGCTTTTTAACTTCAAACGAGAGCCATTTGAATAACTCATTGTACCTAAGCATTGCTGCTGATCATCTGCTTCACCTCTTCATGCCCGCAGTGTACCCTTCTTCAAGTCACATCATATAATTTCCAGCTGTTTTCATGTACATGACAGCGACTCTAGTTTACTCGATTGGCCTTCACGGGCCCCAGAGCTCAATCCGGCACAATGTCTTTGAGGATTTGTATTGTGAATGAGTGGCTGAAAAATCCACTAAAGGGTCCACATGGACCAAAATCCATAAGGAATGTTTCTAGCAAACATAGTTAACCCATGCCTTAAGAATTCAGTCACTTCTGGTGGCGAAGGAGATAATATTAATAATAATAATAATAATAATTCTTTGCATTTATATTGTGCTTTTCTCACTACTCAAAGCTCTCAGCAATTGCAGGTTAAGGGCCTTGATCAAGGGCCCAACAGAGGAGAGTCCCTATTGGCATTTACAGGATTCGAACCGGCAGATCCTATCTGGTACTAAAAAGCATTATCTATCTATCTATCTATCTATCTATCTATCTATCTATCTATCTATCTATCTATCTATCTATCTATCTATCTATCTATCTATCTATCTATCTATCTATCTATCTATCTATCTATCTATCTATCTATCTATCTATCTATCTATCTATCTATCTATCTATTATACAGTGCCTTTCACATCTGTCTATCTATCTATTATATATCCATCCATCCATCCATTATCCAACCCGCTATATCCTAACTACAGGGTCACAGGGGTCTGCTGGAGCCAATCCCAGCCAACACAGGACGCAAGACAGGAAACAAACCCCGGACAGGGTGCCAGCCCACCGCAATCTATTATATAGTGCCTTTCATATCTATCTATCTATCTATCTATCTATCTATCTATCTATCTATCTATCTATCTATCTATCTATCTATCTATCTATCTATCTATCTATCTATCTATCTATCTATCTATCTATCTATCTATCTATCTATCTATCTATCTATCTGTCCAGGTATACCTAATAAAGTGGCCACTGAGTGCATATCTTTGTAACCTACGCCATTTATTTTCTAACTTACAAAAGCTGTATCTTAAAAGATCGAGCTGTACACTCTATCAAGCGCTCTTAACCCATATTCCTTAATTATGTTTTGGGAATATCTTATTTCTTTTAAGTGTTTTCACAAAACTCTCTCGGATTTCTTTAGAGCGCAGGCAATAAATTATAGGATTCATTATAGGTGGGAACAAATTCTGAACCAATCCAACCATGATTCGCGTATCAATGGAGGTTCCAGGGATTCGATTGGAAATGAAGACCCCAGCACCAACAATATAGAAGACAGAGATAATCATCAGGTGCGTGCTGCAGGTGGAGAATGCTTTCAGGCGTCCGTCGCCCGTTGCGATTTTTAATATAGAGTGGATTATCCTTGAGTAGGAATACAGTATATAGATCAGCGGGATTATCAGTGCTGACAAGCCAAAACCTAAACCGACATAGCTAATGAGGAGTGTATCACTGGATGCCAGCTTCAACACCGCAGAATAATCACAAAAGAAATGAACCAACTTGTTCTGGTCACAGAACTGCAACCTTAAAGCGAGAATAATTGGAATAATTAAAATCATGACTGAACAAATCCAACAGCAAATGATTTGCTTCATAACCAGGCTGTTACTTGTGTTGCTATAGTAGTGTAGGGGCCTACAGATAGCCAGGTACCTGTCGTATGCCATTAGTCCAAGAAGGATTGACTCTGCATTGCTGAAGGTGTGATAGGAAAACATCTGGACGAAGCAAGCCATTACGGAAATTGAGCTAAAACTTGAGGACAGAACTTCTAGCAGTTTAGGGACTGTGGTGGTCGAGATGAATGTATCAATGACTGCGAGACAGTAAAACAGAATATACATTGGGCTTTGCAGGCTTTCATCACACATGACCGTAATTATGATGAGCGCATTTGCAAGTAAAATGAAGATGTACACTGTAAGTAAAAGACAAAACAATATACTTCTGCTGTTTTTATCCTGAAATCCTGGAAAGCCAACAATTATGAATTCTTGGATGGGCTCCTTTGTTTGGTTCATATTGGACTTTATAGTTTCCATATATGATCCTGAAAAACAGAAAAAAATATTAATACTTTAAGATTGTTAAGTATGCAAGTCTAGCACAGTTTTTACATATTCTTGCAGCTACTAATGATCAAGCCCATCGGAACTACAGACATTCCCTTGTTCTTTGACATGGCTGCTTGTCTGTCTGATCAATGGTGGATTTGTGAATATTAGAACATTAGGGAAATGGTGATGAGAACAGGCCATTCATCCCAAAGAGCTCATCCATCCTATTCGCTAAGATTGTTCAAAATAACATCAAGATTCAGAGGTCCTTAAAGTCCTACAGTTGTCTAACACGCTACTTGGTAATTAATTTATTCCATGTGTTATGGACCTTTGTGTGAAGAAACATTTGTGTGAAATCTGCCCTTATCAAGTATCAACCCATGTCCCCGTGTTCTTGCTGCAAAATTTATTTTAAAATAACAGCTGGGATCCACTGTACTAATTCACTAATTCATTGTAATCATATCACCTCTGTTTGCTTAAACAAACTTTAGAAAGAGATAGATAGATACATAAATAGGAAAGGTATTGTTGGTGCTGGGCTCTTCATTTCCAATCAAATCCCTGGAACCTCCATTGATGTGTGAATCACGACTGGATTAGTTCAGAATTTGTTCCCACCTCTTATGAATTCCACAATTTATTGCCTGTGCTCTAAAGAAATCCAAGAGAGTTTTGTGAAGTCACTTAAAAGAAATAATATTGTAACTTTAGCAAATAAATTGTGTAGGTTATCAAGATATGCACTCAGTGGCCACTGTATTAGGGATAGATAGATAGATAGATAGATAGATAGATAGATAGATAGATAGATAGATAGATAGATAGATAGATAGATAGATAGATAGATAGATAGATAGATAGATAGATAGATAGATAGATAGATAGATAGATACTGTAGATAGATACTTTTTAGTACCAGCTAGGTTCTCCTTTGCCACCAGAAGTGACTGAATTCTTAAGGCATGGGTTCACTATGTTTGCTAGAAACATTCCTTATGGATTTTGGTCCATGTGGACCCTTTAGTGGATTTTTCAGCCACTCATTCACAATACAAAACTTCAAAGACACTGTGCTGGATTGAGCTCTGGGGCCCTTGAAGGCCATTCGAGTAAACTAGAGTTGCTGTCATGTACATGAAAACAGTTGGAAATGAGATGATGTGACCGGAAGAAGAGTACACTGCGGGCATGAAAAGGTGAAGCAACACTTAGGTACAATGAGGTATTCAAATGGTACTCATTTGACATTAAGAAGCCAAAAAAACATTCCCTGTATCATTACATTGGCACCTGTGGATCCATAGATTCACAGAGGTGTAGAAAATGTGAAGGATGTCACTTCCCACATTAACACTAGAATTACCAGAGCCTACGAAAAAACTCGTAGATCCGGCCCACCTTAAATCCATTCACACCTCTCCGCCAGCATCCTTTGTCCTCTAAATGTGCTGATAAAAGACAAGCTGCCAGCAGCCGGCTATTCCATCCCCCCACCGACTTAGAACGTGAGCGAACTTTTCCCAGCTCACGCCTTGATTGATTATCTGGGAGTGAAGTGGAGCTTTATAGTGGAAATAATAGATCTTTATTTGAAACACACGCATTTCATGCGTGTTCCGTTTCTAAAGTAATTTGTGTAAACACATTGTTAAAACAGAAACAGCACAAGAACAGACACAAACCAAGTGTAATCAAGAGCGCCGGTTCGATCCCCACTCACTCCTATATTTGCCGTTTTCAGTAGTAAGGTGCTCTTTTTGTTAATATTATACAGTACACGCATACACTTGGTTTGTGTCTGTACTTGTGCTGTTACTTAGAGAGTCAGATCGGGGGAGGGGTGATATTAGAGACCGTGAGCTTATTCAGTGCTGCAGGAACAACGCACATTTGATTTTTTTTTTCTTTCAGTACATGTGCCTTCCCTGTTTATTTATATATCTCTGCCTGTCTGTCTCTCTATTACGCAGTGCTCGGTCTGTCTGTGTGTTATGGATCTTAAAAATAACAGTTATAAGGACAGTTGTTCCTGTTAATTGCACTCTCAATTGTTAAAAAAATATTTTAAAAGGAGCATCCCACATGAAAATATAACGATCTCATTAACTGACAGTGCATACCAGTTTATAAATTTTATGTCCGTTTGAGGTTAAAAAGAAAAAAAAAGCAACAATTCACCCCCAGCGGGGAATTGAACTCAAATCTGTGAGGCACGGCAAAGCTGCTGTATTCTAAGAAGCAAATCTTAGCGCGCTACGCCACGGAAGCTGTTATATCATCCTTGAAGCTTTTGTAAAACTGTTTATTTGATCTTTGGAACTCTGGCTTTACACATTCTATAGTTTATGCCTACTACATTTTGTAACATTTATTACTAAAATATGAAAAAGTTTCTGTTTTAACAATGTGTTTACACAAATTACTTTAGAAACAGAACACGCATGAAATGCGTGTGTTTCAAATAAAGATCTATTATTTCCACTATAAAACTCCACTTCACTCCCAGATAATCAATCAAGGCATGAGCTGGGAAAACCCCCACGTTCTAAGTCGGTGGGGGGATGGAATAGCCGGCTGCTGGCAGCTTGTCTTTTATCAGCACATTTAGAGGACAAAGGATGCTGGGGGAGAGGTGTGAACGGATTTAAGAAGCGATTTAAGGTGGGCCGGATCTACGAGTTTTTTCGTAGGCTCTGGTAATTCTAGTGCTAAAGGAATTCAGTTTCCAAAGGAAGATGAGCCTGCTCGGCCCTTTCTTCTAGAGTTCCTCTGTGTTCTGAGACTAGTCCAACCTGTCATTGATGTGGACCCACAAATACTCGTGGGAGTGCACCACCTCTATATCCACTCCCTGAACAGAGACCAGACTTGAGGCTCTTTGGTGCTGTGAAAGTCAATAAGCAGTTCCTTGGTTTTGCTGATGTTAAGTTGCAGACAATTCTTTCTACACTAAGAAACAAAGTTCTCCCCGTGACTCCTCTCCTCTTTCTAATCCCATTTATTAATACTCCCCAGAAGTGCAGAATCAACATCCATTTTCTGCAAGCAGTATGACGTGGTGTTATATTTATAATCAGAGGTGTACAGAGTGAAGAGAAAAGGAGACAGGACCGTGCCCCTTGGTCCTGGAATCAGCCTAGTTGCCCAACTGTTGGTCAAAGGACCAAATGTTATATTTTTGCCCTTAGAGCAATAGGTTTATTAACCCCTTTAATGAAGGCCCTTTTTTCAGTAGCCATTCCAATGGTAGGGGTTTTTAATCAGTCGATAGTACTAGGGTGTTGTACCATGTTAGCCATTATGAATGTAGTGAGAATTATAGCAAAATGACACCTTTTATTGGCTAACTAAAAAGACTACCGTCTTTTTAGTTAGTTAATAAAAGCTGTCATTTTGCTATAATTCTTACTATTATTAGTCGATAGAAATGGTTGAATTTTTCTAGAATATTATCTAATATTCAAAAGTTATAATAATATAATCAAAAGTTCGCTGACAACACTGCTATCGTGGGCTGCATCAGGAATGGGCAGGAGGAGGAGTATAGGAACCTTATCAAGGACTTAAATGGTGCGACTCAAACCACCTACACCTGAACACCAGCAAAACCAAGGAGCTGGTGGTGGATTTTAGGAGGCTCAAGCCCCTCCTGGACCCCGTGATCATCAGAGATGACTGTGTGGAGATGGTGCAGACCTATAAATACCTGGGAGTGCAGCTGGATGATAAACTGGACTGGACTGCCAATACTGATGCTCTGTGCAAGAAAGGACAGAGCCAGTTATACTTCCTTAGAAGGCTGGCGTCCTTCAACATCTGCAATAAGATGCTGCAGATGTTCTATCAGACGGTTGTGGCGAGTGCCCTCTTCTACACGATGGTGTGCTGGGGAGGCAGCATAAAGAAGAGGGATGCCTCACGCCTGGACAAACTGGTGAGGAAGGCAGGCTCTATTGTAGGCATGGAGCTGGACAGTTTGACATCCTTGGCAGAGTGACGGGCGCTCAGCAGGCTCCTGTCAATCATGGAGAATCCACTGCATCCACTAAATAGGATCATCTCCAGACAGAGGAGCAGCTTCAGCGACAGACTGCTGTCAATGTCCTGCTCCACTGACAGACTGAGGAGATCGTTCCTCCCTCACACTATGCGACTCTTCAATACCACCGTGGGGGTAAACGTTAACATTGTTCATTCAAAGTTATTGTCTGTCTGTATACCTGCATTGTTATCAATCTTTAATTTAATATTTTCTTTATTAGTATGCTGTGCTGGAGTATGTGAATTTCCCCTTGGGATTAATAAAGTATCTACCTACCTACCTACCTACCTACCTACCTACCTACCTACCTACCTACCTACCTACCTACCTACCTACCTACCTACCTAACTGAGACGCAGAATTTAAACTACAAACAAAATTATTTAAGCAATTTTTTGTTAGCAAAAATAAGCTAATTTCATGCTAGTTTTTTTTTTTGTAGATTTATTTACACTATGTACAAATTTCCCATTTTTCACTTAGTACTTCAGTTGCATGTGGTACACGCTGAAGCACAGAGGCGCCCAGAGTGGAACATTGCAGTCTCCGCCGTCGTATATAGTTTTCTTCCTCTGCTTGTGTGACAAACACACTACACAGTTCTTATGAGATGTCTGCTCAGCATGCAAACATCTCTCTTATCCTTTCACTTCAAAGCCATCAACTCATTTCTGAATGCAGCAGCAACTTCTCCTGATCACAGATTTTGGCAGGTCCTTTCTATTTGATCTTACTGTTCCTACCGCATCAGTTTCCATCGAATTCAAAAATTCATACAGCTCGGGACTGCCCTAGTAACTGTCTAGTCTTATCAGATAACCCCGATTCAGTAGCTTCTCCACAAGTGTTAGCACAATCCGCGACAGTTTTGTAAAATTACGCACATCAACCCGCCTACATCGTATATAAGTCCTGTATCTTTTCCCGTGTACATCACAATATTCCACACATATCCACTTTTTGCATCACAAAGCTTATAGAGGATTCCATCACAAAACGTGATGTTTTTTTTGGAATGTATACCTTCCATCCTAGATGGCCTTTCCATAGCAGTAAACTTTCATCGATCAAAAGATCTCCCACTGGAATGTAACTTCCAGAATATTTTTGATTGCAGTGGTCAAAAAAAGGCTTGATTTTATACATCTTTGGAGAAACTGGTCTGGCATCACTATATGCTTCATTATCAAATAATGGATAACACATGGGGCGGCACGGTGGCGCAGTGGGTAGCGCTGCTGCCTCGCAGTTGGGAGATATGGGGACCTGGGTTCGCTTCCCGGGTCCTCCCTGCGTGGAGTTTGCATGTTCTCCCCGTGTCTGCGTGGGTTTCCTCCGGGCGCTCCGGTTTCCTCCCACAGTCCAAAGACATGCAGGTTAGGTGGATTGGCAATTCTAAATTGGCCCTAGTGTGTGCTTGGTGTGTGGGTGTGTTTGTGTGTGTCCTGCGGTGGGTTGGCACCCTGCCCGGGATTGGTTCCTGCCTTGTGCCCTGTGTTGGCTGGGATTGCCTCCAGCAGACCCCCGTGATCCTGTGTTCGGATTCAGCTGGTTGGAAAATGGATGGATGGATGGATAACACATGTTTAACTGCTACACAGAAGGAACAAATCTCAAAAAAGAAACATAAAGCACCAAAACACGGGAAAAACTACTAACTGAATTACCACTCGCAAAATAAGAGCGGTAATCAAAGAAATTTCAAATATTCAAAACATGACTTTGCGCACGATAAAAACTGTGTAGGTACACTGCTGAAAGAAAGACGTTTGGCCACTAAAAATAAATGGCAAAACTGAGGGCAAGTGGAAGAAAAAGTAAAGTTCTTCTCGAAACTACCATAAAAGTTTTCACCAAAATAAAGGTTGTCTGTGCCTGTCACTATGACCACTGTAAAAGATAATCCGGACACAGACAGACATACACCAGATGTCCACAATACACATGGTTTATTTTTCCTTTCCTGCACACAACACAACACAAACACAGTGCCCAAAGACTCACAGTCCATTTCTTTTCTTCTTCTGCCACCTCTACTCCACTCCTCGCAGCTCCGTCCTCTTCCACCCGACTCCGGCTCCTTGAATGGAGTGAGGTGGCCCCTTTCATAATGCACCCGGATGTGCTTCAGGTGCTCCCTGATGATCTCCCTGCAGCACTTCCTGGTGTGGCGGAAGTGCTGCATGGGTACCCGGAAGCATTCTAGGTGTACCTACTTCCTGGTTCGGCAGTACTTCCTGGTGTGGTGGAAGTGCTGTGGTCCAAGGCTCCTTAGTCCTTCGGGCGCCCCAGGCGGTGGCCACAGGTCCCCACAGGGTTGAGCCTTCCAGTTCCGTGGCTCCCACACAATCCAGGATGGCTGCCCTCTTGCGTCCTGGGGAAGGAATTGCCCCTCTCCCAGTCTCCTGTTTCTCCAGGCCTCCCGGTGGGGCAAGGTCCCTGACCATCCATCACACCACCAAGTTAAAAAAAAATCACACTAGATGGCAGAACCATGCAGAGCACAGAATCGAAGGAATTGTGTCCATAGACGTATTACCAGAGGAGGGAAAACTGTTTTTAATAAATGCATCCATAGATGCTCTCCCTGATTCAGCGTCGTCTTTGGAACATGTGTTTCCAATTAAAGGGGTGCAGACAAAAAGCTGGAGTACAATTAATGCAGCAGAGTGACGTCTCTGGCTGCTCGGGTCCAGTACGGACTCAGACTGTCCACTGAGTTGAGTGTATGTTCAATTTCCATCTTTGGCATTGAAGAATCCAAACAGCATTTGCTTATGGAACAAACTAAGGAACACAGACATGTAAAAATTACACATAAAACAAGCAGACATACTTATACAAGGTGGCCTCACATTAGACGTATATAAATGAAAGACCTGTGTGTGTGTGAATGGAGCACTCGGCTCTGCTCACACTTAACCATAGCCATGGCGCATGCATGCACTTTTACATTTTTTTAGCGCCACATGCAATTCACTTCTCACTATGAAAGACCTGAATGGAGCAAATGCCACTGCGCAACAACAACGTCAAAAGAAAGCAAACGTTGCGGCTCAACAACGTACAGTAACAGAGGACAAGGCTTGAAGTCATCACTGAAAATATTATCTATCTGGAGGTATTTTCTCGAGATAAAGATTAATAGGACTTATACGCCAGCAATATGGCTAAGATATGACATCACCAGTGTCTTCTTACAAAAACCAGCAGGGCAGCAACCACAGGAGGGTCCACGTCCTCTTAAGAGTTACCTGATGCCTCTCCAGATAGCATGAATATATAAAACTGCTAGGGAGTCTCTGGGTTATTTTTGTCCCAAAAACCACATGCAGCTAGTGATGAAATAAAATCTTTTAGTGTCAGCAACACTATGCTGTGGATGTTCTATAACAGCGTGGTGGCCAGTGCCATTTTCTTCGCTGTGGCATGCTGGGGGAGCAGCATGAAAGTGGCAGACTTCAGGGGCCTCATGTATAAACGGTGCGTACACACAAAAATGTTGCGTACGAATGTTTCCACGCTCAAATCGCGATGTATAAAACCTAAACTTGGCGTAAAGCCACTTACATTTCCACAGTAGCTCCAACCCTGGCGTACGCAAGTTCTCCGCTCTGTTTTGCAGACTGGCGGCACCCAGCGTCAAAGCAGTGCTACTGTTCCAGTGTGGTTTCCCTTTCTTTTTTAGATCCACATCCCTGACACGGCTTTATAAATACACTGAAATTAACCACAAATTGTTTATTAGTTTAATGCATCTGATTGTAATTAACCTGAACAATATAATGGTCCACGGAATGGCCAAACTATTCTAAATACCATAGCTGCTTTAGCATTGTTACTCTCACTGCACCTTCTTCTTCTTCTGTTAGCTGCTCCCATTAGGGGTTGCCACAGTGGATCATCTTTTTCATATTACTCTCACTGCACCACTCGGAGTATTTATATCACTGTATCTGAGTGGGGAATCATAGATCTACAGTAGCTGATCGGAAAGAGAATTATCGGTATACAGCCATCAAGCACACGCTGCCTCAGCCATGCTATCTGTTTGAACTGCTCTCATACGGCAAACACTTCAGAGGCTTTCCTGTACGGACCTTGCGGTTCAGAAACAGTTTCATCCCAAGAACTATAAACGCAATCAATCAGCCCATCAGGTGCTCCTTGTAGAACGCTTTGTACTTATAAGTACAATTACCTCACTGTAAATTTGCGATACAGTTATAATATTGCACAACCTGAGCCATTTTATAAAGCACATATTTACATATGATGACGATATCATTTTTAAGATGAAATGCAGCAAAATATGTTTATTATATTATAAAGATAAAACTTTAACTTCATTTAAATAATCTATATTGTTAATAAATAAACATGTGAGGACACGGTGTCGCAGCGCTAGTGAGGAGCTGATGCTCCGTTCACGGATTGCTCCTGCCTCGTGCTGTTTTCTTGCTGGGACTGGCGTGACACTGAATGGATAGAATAATTAAACATGTACTACGAAGATATTTCAGTGTTCCTTAAAAGTTTTGAAGAATCGGCTTTCTAAGCTTATAGATGGCTTAAAGTCTATTATAGAGCTGATTGTGTGGCGATTGGGTATTTGGAGAAAGAAAAGTAAGGACAGAAATTGGAGGTTAGTATGTTTGAAATAGACAGTACTGCTACAATAAATTATTTCATCAAAGGTTGCGCACAGCACAGCAAGCATCGTGCGTGAGACATGAACAATCACTGTGCCACCGTGTTCCTATGTTTTAATAAGATGCTTTAACTAATTATCATGAAAATGATATCACGTATACTGTACATCTCAGTATTTTAATTATTCAGAGAGCTCTAATATCATGAATGTAATGGATTCTGTGTCCTGTCGGAGGAAGAGAAAGCCCATTTAAGAAGCACATAGTGATTCACATACGGAGCACATAGAAGATCAAATACAAAACAAAGCATTTAACGTGCTACCTTAGTTACCATAGGATTTGAGAAAGTAGTAAATTCAATGATTTTAAGATAAAGTTTATGATGTGAATTTCCCCTTGGGATTAATAAAGTATCTATCTATCTATCTATCTATCTATCTATCTATCTATCTATCTATCTATCTATCTATCTATCTATCTATCTATCTATCTATCTATCTATCTATCTATCTATCTATCTATCTATCTATCTATCTATCTATCTATCTATCTATCTATGATGTTCTACTTTAATGACAAAATAAACTACGTGATTAAAGTGGAAATTTCGAGATTAAAGTTGACATTTTGTGCTTTTTTTCCACTGTGTGCCTATTTTTTTTTTCTCTGTACCCTAATAAGCTTTCATATGACACTCAGACGGTGGGCTACTACTCGCCTTTTCACAGTGACTTTGATATCTGACAACTTCTTTTTTATTTCAGGCACTGTGTGACTTTGTAAACTTGAGCTTTCGAGATTCTCAGACATGCTATGTCACTCAATCAACTTCCTTTACTTGTTTATATCACTGCTTAAACCAACAAATAGTACGTTTTTTTCTTTGCCTCCACTTGGTATTCGCTGAAATTCTTTCTATTTCCCCCTGTGCTTTTGCCATTGCCTTTTCACAGAACGCTGAGCTTAAGGGCTATTTATATTGATTTGCATTTTCAAAAAGGCGTAATTCTGGGATGAGTTGGGGCGGGACAGTAGGCGCGTGCACGTGCGTTACTTTTCACACTGACCAGGATTTATGGAGCGGAAGAACGTTGGCGAACGCACAGATTTATGCATCTGGATTTTTTTGAGCGTACGAACATTTCCGCTTTTGTGCTTACGCCATGTTATAGTGTGAGTTCTATGCACGGCGTTATACCTGAGTCCCCAGGAGACTAAACTAACTAATTCAGAAGGCTGCCTCTGTGGTAGGAGAGAAACAGGACAGCCTGGAAACTGTGGCAGATCAGAGAATGTTGTCTAGGCTTCGGTCTATTATTGAAAGTGCTAATCACCCACTTCATAGTGTTGTGGTTGCACAGAGGAGCATTTTCAGCAGTCGACTGACTAGCTTCAAGTGCTCCACTGAACGTCACAGGAAATCCTTCCTCCACACAGCCATCAGACTCTATAACTCCTTTCCCGGTCACTCACCCACACTTTAAGCTATTACCCTTTTTTCTTTATTAGATATCCGGGTACATTTTTTCATGTACTTGAAATGTGCAACATACTATCTGTTCTTGTGCAATAAATTGTCTGCTCTTCATATGAAATTAACCTTATTTGTTCTCAAAATGTGCAATATTAACTTAAGGTGCAACACTCTGTACTTTAGTTTGATACTTACATTTATTATACTTTATTATATTTACATGATTACTTTTATACATGCTCTTAGTGTAACATGTCCCTTGTCTGTTGTTAAATTGTAACATAAGTAATTTCCTTCGGGATTAATAAAGATTTCTGATTCTGATTCTAAAAAAGAAAATCTCAAGAAATGTACTGGGATGAACATAACATTGTCGAATTTTCCCAAAAGTTTCTAAAATTGCTAAACATATGCAACCATTTACAGAAACGCAAAGCTGTATGTAGATTTTAATTGGAATTTGTGTATCTTCATTAAGGAAATGGATTCAGAAATAATTCAAACCCAGTCAATTTTTCTCACATTTTGTTATGGTTGTAGCCTTTTTCTAAAATTATTTAGATAAATTGTTTCCTCACATCAAAGGCCACTATCTCAGAATGCCAAAACAAAAAATAGGATTTTAGGAATTTTTCCAGGGTTATTAAAAATAAAAAGCTTCTGCAGTTGCCTTCCTAACCCCATATCATCTTTAAATCACTTAGGGGAGCTGCACCTTCATTTTGGTTAATTAGTTCAAATGCCTTTTAGCTGCTGGCTGATAACGTGTGCTCTTTATATAATAATGTGCAGATAATGCAGCCCGTGAGATAGTTTATACTGTAACATGTAAATTTAGTTTAGGCTATGCTTACTGAGAGACACTTACAGAATTTCTTTCCTCTTCCACTCGTTTCCAGATATACACATGTTTCTGTACGAATGGCTTGAATGTGTGTCTCTCCCAGAGTTTTGACTAAGTCGGACTGGAGATCTGAGTGGCTGTCAGATGAGTAAAAGTGAAAAATATACAACATATGCAAGCTGGTGTAAGCACTCTCAAAGTAAAGTTGAAACAGTAAACTAATTCGTCACACAGCATGTTTGTTTTAAGACAGACAAGTTTGCAGTTTCAGCAATGTTTTTCAATGGGTGTCAAACCTTTGTACAGCACGATCTGTTTGAGATATCACAATGAAAATTGAACTGTCGCGACAAACTCCCTTGAAGAAGAAATGTGCCACGTGACAAAGAAAATGGTTCACTGTGGGCTAAGTTGTTTCAATAGGACAGGCAGACGGGCAGACATAGGCGCTTCTCACATTTTATGCGAACGCACACAAAAACTGTACGGTCTGTTAATGGATAAGAAAAATGAGGCAAACTGCCCTAAGCAGCCTGTGAATGGGCTCAGTAGCATGAGAGTAACGCTCTGTCATTAGTGTTACCCTCACTTTTGTCTTTTAAATGAACTAATCATCGAACAGTCATGTCCATACTCACTAAGACTTACAATGGGCACCAAAATGTGCATTGGCATACCACCTGTCACTTTTGGCTTCACAGCAATGCGTTGTTTACTGGCTGTTCAAATCGTTCTTTATACAGCTTTCAGTTAATTCAAAATGCTGCTACAAGAATGATTACAGGAATAAGAAAATACGAACGCTTAACTCCAGTTCTCAAGTCCTTGCACTGGCTTCCGGTTAAGTTTAGGGCAGATTTCAAAATCCTCCTCTTAACATATAAAACCTTAAATACCCAAATCTCTGCTTACTTATCTGAACTTATTATTACTTACAAACCAGGGTGCACTGTAACGATTAATAAAATAGCAGTGAGAGGTCAAGCTACAATTACAGGGCCCCAAAGCTGTGGAATGATCAGCCTCCTAATATAAGAGTTGCCCCTTCAGTCTCAACTTTTAGACTCATGACTTTAGTCCACCATACCCTGGCTTGAGCTTCTGATTAGCTGAACATACTGTATATCTGTCTGTTAGTCATTTGCACAAAAATATAAGTAATACAAAATAATAAACCATTACTAACCTTCCTCTCTTCTGTTTCTCTTCTTGGTGCCACTGCTCTACTGCCAAGCAGTTCTCCTGCCCATGGAAAAGTCATTGAAGCTAAAGGAGCTTTGGAATCCTCTGATAGGAGGATTCTGTTGTCTGATTGGATGGCCCAACACAGACTTTGCTGTAGAATGACCAGAAGGGGGTGGGTGGCCAGCTGGCTGAGGTCTTCTACTCTAACTGTGTCTGACTTTGTCTTTGACTTTCACTCTTATATTTGACTGTGAACCCTCCAGAGGTCTCTTTTACCCATTGGTAATCCTGGCTGGAGTTTTTATTTTCCTGTCCTTTGTTATCAAACTGGCCAGAGTTCAACAATTAATTAATGAACAGTTAATCGGTTTCTATTTTATTTTCTGTGTATTTGTGTATTTTCTGTGAAAATTCTTTGTTAGTTGTGGTAATTATACTTCAAAGACCCCTGATATTCTATATGGTGTTCCCTCCTGGGTCCGCTGCACTTTTCGATTTACATGCTTCCGTTAGGTCAGATTATCGCAGGGCAAAACGTGAGCTACCACAGCTATGCTGATGACACGCAACTGTATATATCAATAGCACCTGATGACCCCGACTCTCTTGATTCACTGACACAATGTCTCACTTCTGTTTCTGAATAGATGAGTAGTAGTTTTCTCAAACTAAATAAAGAGAAAACAGAACTTTTAGTGATTGGCAGTAATGGATATAATGAGGTTATTAGAAATAAACTTGATGCATTAGGATTAAAAGTCAAGATGAAGGTAAAGAATTTAGGGGTAACTATTGACCTGAATTTTAAATCTCATATTAATCATATAACTAGGACAACATTTTTTTCACTTATAACATTGAAAGATGCTGAGAAATGAGTTCACACTTTTGTTTTCAGTCTGCTAGATTATTGCAACGCACTCCTCTCAGGACTACCCAGACATCAATCGATTGCAATGAGTGCAGAATGCAGCTGCCAGAATTTAACTAGGAAAAGAAGATCTCTCCAGTTTTGCTGTCACTACACTGGTTACCCGTGTCAATTAGAATTGACTTTAAAATCCTGCTTATGGTTTACAAAACCTTAAATAATCTCGCTCCATCTTATATTTCGGAATGTCTGACACCTTACACTCCAAATCATAACCTTAGATCTTCAAATGAGGGTCTACTTAGAATTCCAAGAGCTAAACTTAAAAGAAGTGGCGAGGCGGCCTTCTGCTGTTATGCACCTAAAATCTGGAATAGCTTGCCAATAGGAATTCGCCAGGCTAATACAGTGGAGCACTTTAAAACACTGCTGAAAACACATTACTTTAACATGGCTTTCTCATACATCTTAGTTTAATCCTGATGCTCTGTATATTCAATTAATTATCATTATTATTCATGGTGGCTCCAAAATCCATACTAACCCATACTTTCACTTGTGTTCTTTGTCAGGTTTTCTGTGGTGGCGATTTTACATTGATGGATTAAAAGCCAGAAGTCCACATGACCGTCATCATCAAGTTCTTCTATGAGAACTTTGAATACCACGAGGAATGATTGAGATCATTGATGTTAGGTAGAATGCCTAGAGGGGGCTGGGTGGTTTCGTGGCCTCAGAACCCCTGCAGCCATCTGGAGTTTTTATGTTTTTTCTGTCCTCCCTGGCCATTGGACCTTACTTTTATTCTATGTTAATTAGTGTTCCCTAATTTTAATTCTTATTTTTTTTGTCTTTTTTCTCTTTTTTCATCACGTAAAGCACTTTGAGCTACCTTGTTAGTATAAAAATGTGCTATAGAAATAAATGTTTGCGGTGGGTTGGCGCTCTGCCCTTGATTGGTTCCTGCCTTGCACCCTGTGTTGGCTGGGATTGGCTCCAGCAGACCCCTGTGACCCTGTGTTCAGATTCAGCGGGATGGAAAATGGGTGGATGGATGGATAAATAAATGTTGTTGTTGTTGTATTTTAACAAACCTGTGTACTTTATGTGTATTTTATAGTAGTTTATAAAATCTATACTCGCATTTTACCTGGGAACTTACTAAAGTGCATGCTACAAAAATAAGCTGAATTGAATTGAATTGTGCCAGGAAAATTTTATGATCCCACTTTCATCAGGTTGTGACCCTAAGTTTCAGAATAACTGATTTAAGGTCACAGTGTCTTTGGAAAAAAAACAGCAATATCCAGGAAAAAGAAACAAAAAAAAAAAACAATATGTGGAACGAAGGGAAAAATGCAAACATATTAATGCCACACAGGTATGAGTTCAGAACTAAGCCCAGCATCCTGGAACACTAAACAGACAAAATTGAATACTGCTTCAATGTTAAATGAATCAAAGTACAGTCATGTGTCTAGGCACGGAGCCGGACAGTCTAACATCGGTGGCAGATCGACGGTCGCTCAGCAGGCTCCTATCAATTATGGAGAATCCACTGCATCCACTAAACAGTGTCATCTCCAGACAGAGGAGCAGCTTCAGCGACAGACTGCTGTCAATATCCTGCTCCACTGACAGACTGAGGAGATCGTTCTTCCCCCAAACTATGCGACTCTTCAATTTCACATGGTGGGGTAAACGTTAACATTATTCAAAGTTATTAATAAAGTATCTATCTATCTATCTATCTATCTATCTATCTATCTATCTATCTATCTATCTATCTATCTATCTATCTATCTATCTATCTATCTATCTATCTATCTATCTATCTATCTATCTATCTATCTATCTATCTATCTATCTATCTATCTATCTATCTATCTATCTATCTATCTATTTAAATATGACAGGATATTATTCAATAACCTGACAATCCCATGGTTCATTCTCAACACTTTAGAAAAAGGTAGCCTTAGCTTAGCAGTAAAAGGTGGAGAAACCTCCAAGCTACAACCATAATCACATCAAGTAAATTAACCTTTAAAAATGTATTCATCAGCAGCCTTTGGAAGGGTGAAGAAGCCTCCAAGCTACTCACATAATCACATCCAACCCTTTAATATGCAACAATTGACTCACCAACAACCCGTGGAAAAGCAGGCGCGCACAAAGCCTTCAGCAAGGAAGGCAACTCTTACTTATATGGTTTATGTGCCTTACTCTGATGCAACTTTAGCAACAATGACTACATTTCATAATTACGAATTAATCCCAGTAGTGTAACACTCTGTAGCTCAAAATCCCTGCAGATACTCCAGCTCAAAAAAAAAAAAAAGTTGCTGTCACTGCTAAATGTTTATTTAGAGAAAATGTGTCTTGACTTTAAATGAACTCATAAAGAAGTACATGTCAGAGTACAAAAATAAGAAAAAATACTATTTAGAAATAAAAGAAAATCAAAAATAATTTTAAAAATATTATTTGTAGCACCATATACTATATGACATATATGTATAAATAGTACATAATATAAGCATTTGGTGTGAAGCAGTTTATTGTACGTTGTCACGCATGGGCGTCGGAGGACTCCTCTACGGGCCAGTGAAAGGTACACAATAGCCCGCCAAAATGAGAGGGGGGGCTACCGCTGACCTTGTCCTATTCTTCCTCTTACCCCACAGCTCCAAGAAGCCGCCAAGCAAGAGAGGCGAAGAGAGAGGCGGCTTCTGCCGGGGATACCGGAACGAGCTACACACCAGAGCCCGTGACGTTTTTGAAAGGACTGAGTCTTGCGAATCGCTATTTTCGTTACGTTTGATTATTTTGTCTGTTCGTCTCGCGACAATTAAACAGAACGACCCAGTTGGTGTCCCAACGTACCGACTGTTCCAGTCTGTCCTTCCACCGCCCGACCACAACGTATTAATCATTTTCGTGCACAATGTCTGAAGTCTTTTGTGAAAGCATATACAGTACTCAGCATAGATTTGTATTTATTTCTCAGTGAACACCTGAACAATTAGCAAAGTTTTGACAAAACCAGCTTTAATTAAACATTTTTTTTTATTAACGACATAAAAAGCTTGCTCACCCACATGATTAGGATAAGAAAATAATACATTTTATCCAAATGTGGTGCTCCAAAAATGAATACACCTTACAACAAATTTCACCAAATCTAACAACAACAACAGCATTTATTTCTATAGCATGTTTTCATACAAATGATGGAGCTCAAAATGCTTTACAAGATGAAGAAAGAGCAAAAAAGAAAATAAATATATAAAAATTAGGCAATACTAATTAACAAAGAATAAAGTAAGGTCCGATGTAGATAAATATCTAATACAATATATATATATAAGATAAATTATCTTCTTATATAATATGCTACCGTGGCTGTCCGTTTGTCTGTCCAGGATTTTAAATCACCTGCAGCTCTTAAACCGTTTGAACTATTGACCTGAAATTTGGTACACATATACTACGTGACATCTTCTATCTGCTTTTGGGGTGACAATTGACCTCCAAGGTTGTTCCTCTTTTTATTTTATTTTATTTTAGAATCAACTCTCAGCAGCGGCCAGAAGGACGGCAGTGCAGCTCATGCGTATGGGCGCCGTTCTCATTCCCTACCACCTTCGTCGTCACTTCCCCTACCTCTTCATATCTTAAATCATTCTTGAGGCAGATTGAAGACTTAAGTGCCAGCTTAAGTGAAAAATTAAGGAAAACAAACTAAGTAATTGCAAAAGAAACACTGACTTAATCAGTTTCAACGCGAAAAGATGCCAATGAAAGAAGAGAAGAAGCGGGCCGCTAGGGTGGAGAAAAGAAGAGCTGCTCAGGAAGCAGCAAGCGCATCAACCTCTGAATAAAAGAATGATAAACTTACAGAGAAAGAAAGAGGGTGAAAACTAGGAATGCTCAGGTCAAGTGTATTCACTGCACGTTATCGTGCAGTACGCCGTTACTGGTGATAATATAATAAAAATGATGATAAAGTAAGATATGATGATAAAGATGCTGGATGGTGAATGGCGCTCAGCCTGTCTTTTCAGAACTCCCCACAAGTGTTCAGTTGGGTTGAAGTCGGCTTGGCCACTGAGTCCCTTTCACCCTGTTCTTCCTCAAAAACGCAGCAGTGGCCTTGGATGTATATTTTGGCTCACTATCATGTTAAAAAGGTGCCCAGCGACCCAGGGCATGGATGGAGATGTGGTAGCCACTTCTCCTTTGGTATTTCTCACTACATTTGTGAACTCATGATGCCCTCAGTGAAGTGCAATTCCCCAACACCTGCAGCACTCATACAACCCCACAGGAGAACACGGCCACCACCATGCTTTACTGTGGTTACCACTATTTTTCATTGTATTCCTTGCCTTTGTGATATCAAACAGTTTGGATGGCATCAGTTCCAAAAAGATTTACTTTGGTCTCATCACTACAAAGTACAGAGTCCCAATATTCCTGACCTTTGTCAACATGGGCTCTGGCAAATAATGAACAGGCCTTTTTTTTTAGCTGTGGTTTCCTTTGTGGACGATATCCTTGCATGCCACTCCTTCGCAGAGTACGTCATATTGTATCACTGGAAACAGTCCTCCGGTATGGCTTTATTCTCCTCAATTCTCCTTATGACAAAACACTGATGTCTAGGTGTTACCTTCCATAGATGGTCTGCATGTTTTAGGGAGCTGGCCACAAGTCCATCCTTTTTGGATTTCTGAATGACTTTTACTGCTGTATTCTGACTGATTAGCAACACTTTACTAAATTTCTTGTTGCGTTGACATTTTTTGTGTAAAGCAATGACTTTCTTTCTCAAGTCTTGTGACATTTCTCTTCCAAGTGGTGCCATTATTGACAGCATTGAATTGGAGGAGATTTTATGTATTAAATACCACCCTTACTCGTCAGTGATCTCTGGGGGTCTCCTGTGCGATGACTGATTAGACTCATCTGTTGTTGAATTCCTGTTAATTAGCATTTTATCAAGTGTTATTCTTAAGACTTTCATTGGGGTGATCTGATTTTGGCACCATTTTGTTAATAAAAATCCAGATTTGTTTTTTATACTGACAAATCTCATTTGCAACAACAACACCAGATTTTCTGGACTGTTTCATGGTGTGCAATACCATAGAAAGTACAGTTAGGTCCATAAATATTTGGACAGAGACAACTTTTTTCTCATTTTCATTCTGTACATTACCACAATGAATTTTAAATGAAACAACTCAGATGGAGTTGAAGTGCAGACTTTCAGCTTTAATTCAGTGGGGTGAACAAAATGATTACATAAAAATGTGAGGCAACTAAAGCATTTTTTGAACACAATCCCTTCATTTCAGGGGCTCAAAAGTAATTGGACAAATTAAATAACTGGAAATCAAATGTTCATTTCTAATACTTGGTTGAAAACCCTTTGCTGGCAATGACAGCCTGACGTCTTGAACTCCTGGACATCACCAGATGTTGGGTTTCCTCCTTTTTAATGCTCTGCCAGGCCTTTACTGCAGCGGCTTTCAGTTGCTGTTTGTTTGTGGGCCTTTCTGTGTGAAGTTTAGTCTTCAACAAGTGAAATGCCTGCTCAGTTGGGTTAAGATCAGGTGACTGACTTGGCCATTCAAGAATTTTCCACTTCTTTGCTTTAATAAGCTCCTGGGTTGCTTTGGCTGTATGTTTTGGGTCATTGTCCATCTGTATCATGAATCAATTTGACTGCTGTATTTAGCTGGATTTGAGCAGACAGTATGTCTCTGAACACCTCAGAATTCATTCGGCTGCTTCTGTCCTGTGTCACATCATCAATAAACACTAGTGTCCCAGTGCCACTGGCAGCCATGCACGCCCAAGCCATCACACTGCCTCCACCGTGTTTTACAGATGATGTGGTACGCTTTGGATAATGAGCTGTTCCATGCCTTCTCCATACTTTTTTCTTGCCATCATTCTGGTAGAGGTTGATCTTGGTTTCATCTATCCAAGATTGTTTTTCCAGAACTGTGCTGGCTTTCTTAGATGTTCTTTAGCAAAGCCTTTCTATTCTTGAGGCTTATGAGTTGCTTGCACCTTGCAGTGCACCCTCTGTATTTACTTTCATGTAGTCTTCTCTTTATGGTAGACTTGGATATCAATACGCCAACCCCCTGGAGAGTGTTGTGCACTTGGTTGGCTGTTGTGAAGGGGTTTCTCTTCACCATGGAAATGATTCTGCGATCATCCACCACTGTTGCCTTCTGTGGATGTCCAGGTCTTTTTGCATTGCTGAGTTCACCAGTGCTTGCTTTCTTTCTCAGGATGGACCAAACTGTAGATTTTGCCACTCGTAATATTGTTGCAATTTCTCGGATAGGTTTTTTCTGTTTTCACAGCTTAAGGATGGCTTCTTTCACCTGCATGGAGAGCTCCTTTGACCGCATGTTGTCTGTTCACAACAAAATCTTCCACATGCAAGCACCACACCTCAAATCAACTCCAGGCCTTTCATCTGCTTAATTGATAATGACATAACGACAGACTTGCCCACACCTGCCCATGAAATAGCCTTTGAGTCAATGGTCCAATTACTTTTGAGCCCCTGAAATGAAGGGATTGTGTTCAAAAAATGCTTTAGTTGCCTCACATTTTTAGGCAATCGTTTTGTTCACCCCACTGAATTAAAGCTGAAAGTCTGCACTTCAACTGCATCTGAGTTGTTTCATTTAAAATTCATTGTGGTAATGTACAGAACAAAAATTAGAAAAAAGTTGTCTCTGTCCAAATATTTGTGGAGCTAACTGTATTAATTCTAAGGGAGACGGATAATTTTCTGCAAAATCTTTTGGGAAGTACTCATCTATGCTGAGTACTGCAAATATAAATGTAGAAACCTAAAGATAGGTCGGTCACGGTCACAAGGTGCAAGGCAAAAGGTGCACACTGTCCAGAACCATCAACCCCAGAGTTGGAAGTGTCTTACTATTTTCAGATCCTTGCTGAACTAGATGGTTTCTCTGAAGATTTTGAGGTCATAGGGAGGCATGAGGAGCCCCAATGAGCCACCTCAAAAACCAGTTCCTAGAAAAAGAGATGCTGTGATAGTGGGGGAACTCGATCATTAGGGGGATTGAAGCGCAGGTGTGCTCCAGAGACAAAGAGTCTCACATGGTGTGTTGCCTTTTGGGTGCGCAGATGGGGGACCTCCCTGGGAGGGTGGATAGGCTCTTGGCCAGAATGGGGGTAGATCCAGTGGTCATTGTTCATGTTGGAACAAATGACATACATAAGGGTAGTCTGTTAGTTCTGCAATCCAACTTTAAAAAGTTTGGCAGAGAACCGAAAAGGCAGCCTTCTCTGAAGTTCATCAATGGAAATAATTCACTCATGACACCAACACTTTTTTTGTGATCAATTGTTTAATTGATTGCCCTGCGGTGGGCTGGCGCCCTGCCCAGGGTTTGTTTCCTGCCTTGCGCCCTGTGTTGGCTGGGATTGGCTCCAGCAGACCCCCGTGACCCTGTAGTTAGGATATAGCGGGTTGGATAATGGATGGATGGATGTTTAATTGATTCAACAAATTCAACATACACATAAAGAGGGGTGATTCAAAACTGTATACCCCAAACAGCGCCCACACCATCTCCACTGCGTCAACAACTCCCACCACATCAACTGAAATAGCCAGTGACGAGTCCACTTAATCACCAAGTGAGGACTCAACTGAGGAAGCTACACACAGGAAATGCTATGCAAAAAGATGGTATCAGTCCTCTAGATCCTAAAGCCTGTGCTGACCAACATTGTGGTGACCTTTTTCACCTGGTTAGTCTGTCCCTAAGGCTTCATAAAGTGCATCTTCTTCAGAAAACATCTTGCATTGCTCCTGTTCCAAAGAAGGAAGGCGCCTTTTCACCTAATGACTACAGACCAGCAGCACTTACTTTTCACACCATAAAGACCTTTGAGAGGCTGGACCTACTGCAGTTTGCCTGTTGGACAAAGATTGGAGTGGAGGATGTAAGTATCTGCAGTATCTGCTCCACAAGGCTTATTCTCACCTGGACAAAGATGGCAGCACTGTGAGGATTATGTTTTTCAATTTCTTCTGTGCCTTTAATACCATCCAGCCATCCCTGTTAAGGGATAAACTCTGAGATATGCAGGTGGATGGGCCTCTGGTGTCTAGGATAATGGACTATCTGTCAGGGCAGACTGCAGTTTGTGAGACTCATGGACTGTGTGACAACATTGGGGTACCACATGGATGAGGCCTTTCTGCTTTTCTCTTCACTCTGTACACCTCAGACTACAAATTTAACACCAGGTCAGGTCACTTGTGCCAATTCTCAGATGATTTTGCACTTATGGGGTGTATTGAGACAGAGGAGAGGGGTCAGGAGGAGAACTTTGTTTCTTGGTGCAAAGAGAATCGTCTATAACTTAACATCAGCAAAACCAAGGAACTGGTGATTGACTTTCACTGCACCAAAGATCCTCTATGTCTGGCCACTATTCAGGGTGTAGAAGTAAAGTTGCCCACTCCTATATGTACTTGGGGGTCCTCAGCAATCACAAAAAAGCTGGTGCTATGCCAAGTGTTTTTATATGTTTTGCAAAACTCAGTTTTTAATGGTATGGTTAATTTCATTAATTAATTGCATCATCACACAGTGTACAGTATGTATTGTTTAATAAAACAAATATAATGAATCTTTACTTCAGGATTAACCTATTATTTGACAATACATTTATTGAGATTTAGTAATGAGTTCACATTATTTCTGTTTACCAAGGTTTCACAGAAATGTTCAATGACTAAAATTCATCAATCACTAATACTGGACATTGTCCACAGGTTAAGTTAGCTTGTTTTCTTCAAGCCGTCCATTCCGTTTGTTGTTGGTAACTCACCAATATCTAATTTTGTAAACATCAGCTGCATTCAAGTTACATAGTAGCAGCAGCATTGTGAATTTGGCACACACTCTCTAAATAGGCTGAAATCAGACAAATCTCCAGGACCAGATAATATTTATCCTGAAGGAGGTTAGCGAATACGCATATAAACCCCTGACACATATTTTTAGGAAGTCATTGTGAACTGGGGAAATTCCAAAATGCTGGAAAAATGTCAACTAATATCCCATTATATAAAACGGGTGACCGGGCAGATCTAAGCAACTTTAGGCCAGAAAGCTTAACGTACATCACAGAAAAATTAATGAAAGGAATCATTAAAGGAAAAGATTGAGCAACACATGGCAAGAACAGGGGTTTTATTGAACACTCAGCATGGATTCGGTTTTACCAATATGCATTCTATGAAGAAGTAACAAAAGGATATGATCAAAATGGAGCTTATGATATTATTTATCTGGAATTTCAGAAAGCATTTGATAAGGTTCCACGTGAGAGGTTGGGCATCAAACTAAAAGAAGTGGGAGTTCAGGGTGATGTTTGTAGATGGGTGCAGAATTGGCTCAGAAAAAGGAAGAAGAGGCTGACGGTGTGAGGAACCTCATCAGAACTGGCCGATGTTAACAGTGGTGACCAGCAGGGGTCAGTGCTGGGGCTGTTGCTCTTTTTATATATTGTCACACATGTGCGAATGGGAGGCAGCTAAAGAGCTTGAATAATGACAATTCCACACCAGTCGAGGGGGTGGCGAGGTGCACTGACTTTTCCTCTCAATCCTCTGCAGACCATTCATTGGAAATCCCACAGGGCTCTGGCACCCATGATGACACCACTTCTGGTTCTGGCGTCCAAGAAGACATCACTTCTGGTCACGATTACGTCATTTCCAGTCCCGACGTTCAAAGCCACCATCTTTTTGCATTTGAGTCAGTTCTGTTTTGGACCTGAACCTCAACACTACTTAACTAAACAAACCCATTTTGCAGCAAAGGCATAATAAACGGGTGGCTGCCCCAAACCCTTTGATGTCTCCTGTCTATTCTTATGACTATATATTGTGATAGATAGGGGCGCTGTCGTCCCCTTGAACCGTCAGACAATGCGTCAGACACCAAGTAAAAGTCCAAATATTATTTATTTTAATAACAAAGTGCACAAAGCACCCTCTACTCCACAATACTCCAATAATCAATAATCAATAATCACAATCCACAATCCTCCACTCCCAGCAGCTCATTCACCCTTCCTCCCAACTCGGCTCATTGGTGGGATCTCCCACAATCCTTTTATAGTCCATGACCTGGAAGTGCTTCTGATCCCCCCAGTCCATGTGATTCTTAGCACTTCCGTGTCAGATCAAAAACTCTTTTCTTCAGCCCAGAAGTATATCATCTCTTCCGTTCCCGTGATTGTGAAATACTTCCGGGCTATATGGAAAGTATAAGTCCCTGGGCCTCCTTGCAACGTCTCCTGGCGGCCCCCACGGTATCCAGCAGGGCTGTGATGAATGAGTCCAAGTTCCATGATGCCCTGCTGGAATTCGGGGCAACTCCATTTTGCCAGGAGGGCTCCATCTGGCGACGTGGGGGTATTGGCCGGGAAGAACGGCCAGCCATATACCAATATATATATATATATATATATATATATATAACATATATATATATTCATTGTGTATGCCTGATGAGCCCAAATAAGGGCGAAACACGTGTTGCGTACTCTTTGCATTATTTGACAGTAAACTATGCAACATATATATATATATATATATATATATATATATATATATATATATATATATATATATATATATATATATATCCATCCATCCATCCATTTTCCAACCTGCTGAATCCGAACACAGGGTCACGGGGGTCTGCTGGAGCCAATCCCAGCCAACACAGGGCACAAGGCAGGAACCAATCCCGGGCAGGGTGCCAACCCACCGCAGGACACACACAAACACTCCCACACACCAAGCACACACCAGGGCCAATTTAGAATCGCCAATCCACCTAACCAGCATGTCTTTGGACTGTGGGAGGAAACCGGAACGCCCGGAGGAAACCCACGCAGACACGGGGAGAACATGCAAACTCCATGCAGGGAGGACACGGGAAGCGAACCCGGGTCCCCAGGTCTCCCAACTGTGAGGTAGCAGCGCTACCCACTGCGCCACCGTGCCGCCCTATATATATATAATTATATATATGTATATATATATATATATATATATATATATATATATACTGTATATATATATATACTGTATATATATATATATATATATATATATATACAGTATATAAATTGTCAATAAGTGGATGTTTGAGGGTGCTGTTGCACCATGAAACCCAACAGGCAGATGCAGACACAGGTTCAAAGCACCTCCAGCACAATAAACAGGCAGTAACTATAATAATCACACATTACAGTATATCCACACCACAATTCTCCTCCCAGCAACTCCGTCACACTCCCTCCCAACTCCGGCTCACTTGCTGGGTCTCCCATAGTCCTTTATATAGTTCTTGACCCGTGACTTGGGAGTACTTCCATTCCTGTGACTTGGCAGTACTTCCGGGCTATATGGGAAACAAAAATCCCTGCGTCTCCCTGCAGCATCCCATTGCAGCACCCACAGCACCCAGCAGCTGTACTCCATCTCCTATGGTGCCCTGCGGGAATCTGGGGTACCTCTAAGCTGCAGGGAAATCTCCATCTAGCATCCTGGATGTGTCGGCCAGGTTGAGCTGCCGGCCGTCCATAACTATATATATATATTTATATATAACTATATATAACTATATTTATACATATATATATATATATATATATATATATATATATATATATATATATATATATATATATATGATTTAAATAGTAATATAAGTAAAAAGCTGGTTAAATTTGCAGATGATACCAAGATAGGTGGAATGGCAGATAATTTGGAATCCACTATATCATCACAGAAAGACTTGGATAGCATACAGACTTGGGCAGATTTGTGGCAGATGAAATTTAATGTCAGTAAATGTAAAGAATTACACATAGGAAGTAAAAATGTGAAGTTTGAATACACAATGGGCGGTCGGAAAATCGAAAGTCCACCTTATGAGAAGGATTTAGGAGTCGTAGTGGACTCTAAGCTGTCGACTTCCAGACAGTGTTCAGAAGCCATTAAAGAGGCTAACTGAATGTCAGGTTATATAGCGCCTTGATGTGTGGAGTACAAGTCACAGAAGGTTCTGCTCAACCTTTATAACACACTGGTGAGGCCTCATCTGGAGTACTGGGTGCAGTTTTCATCTCCAGGCTACAAAAAGGACATAGCAGCACTAGAAAAGGTCCAGAGAACAGCAACGAGGCTGATTGAGGGGCTACAGGGGATGAGTTATGAGGAAAGATTTAAAGAGCTGAGCCTTTACAGTTTAAATAAAAGGAGATTAAGAGGAGACCTGACTGAAATGTTTAAAATTATGAAGCAAATTAGTCCAGTGGATTGAGATGGAGACTTTAAAATGAGTTCATCAAGGACTTGGGGACACAGTTGGAAACTTGTGAAGGGTAAATTTCACACAAACATTAACAGGTTTTTTTTTACACAGAGAACCACAGACATTTGGAAGAAGTCACCCAGCAGTGTGGAAAACATTAGGACTTTAAAAACTCAACTTGATGTTATTTTGGAAGAATTAAGTGGATAAGGACTGGCAAGCTTTGTTGGGCTGAATGGCCTGTTCTCGTCTAGAGTGTTCTAATGTTCTAAAGTTTTAATATTGATCCCTTTTCCCCAAAAACAAAGAGGAGGCTGAGATAGTAAAATTGGTGAAAGGCAAAGGAAGGAGAAGAACCTAAAAAAAGAGAAATCAATGCTGTACATCTCACTAAGTATTCTCGGTGATAATGTCTCATTCAGTCAGCTCTTAAATCGTATGCGCTTAACACCTTGACAGGGTCATTTGTTTTTGATGCCTTATATCGTGAAAATGTGCATTCTGTTACTAGAAATTAACTAGTCCTCACGTACATGTATTGCCAGAACAGAATCTACGGGATTCACTTTGCCGATGCTTTTTCAAATTTGAAAACCTGGAAGAAGCATCTGCTACAGTGCCAGATCCAGTGAGAATTCACCCCCAGCAACATTGCCAATGCAGTACGCTACAGAGAAAAATGTTTAAAATGACACAATCAGAATAGCTGCAGTTTATTTTATCACTTGTGTTGATACTTAATTCTTCCAAAGTCACATGCCCGCAGCACCAGGACTGTGAGTCGTTTACATGTTCCTGCAACTATATGACCAAATTATTTCATTGATACATTTTTCATTGCAAAGTAAATCCATAGCTGAGGGCACTAGTAGAAGTTAAGGGGAAATAAATTCAAGATATAAATTGGGACGCACTTCCTCACAGAAAGCTCATTCAGAATCATTAAATCAAACAGCTAAACTGGAAACCTGAACACATTGACTGTTGAATACCAGTTAACTCATTGTTGGTGATCTACTGATGGACACCACCTATGAGCTATCTCGTACACCATCTTTGAAGTTGCAGTGCCAAATACGAGCATGTTCATGGGTAACACCTGTAAAAAGAGCACAGCGGGAGTCTGAAATAAGAACGTGGTGAGAAGTTAAGCAAAATGACCCCTTTTATTGGCTTACTAGAAAGATTACAATAAGCAAGCTTTCGAGGCAACTCAGGCCCCTTCTTCAGGCAAGACGTAATCAAGCAACATGGTACAACACCCTAGCACTACTGAAATAAGAATGTAAAATCAATGTGGCATCATTGAACACAATATATTTTTAACTTTCAGTTAGTGTTTTCCATATTTGGATAACAATGAGTTTCAACAAAAAATAATGTGCATGTGTAGAACCACAACCGTCTGAAAACCTCTCAATGACTTTCAACGAGTCTCATCACTGGAAACTGCGACATTCGATTACAACACATTTAGCAACATCTAACTTATTAGATCCAGCCGAGTTATCGCTCAGATGCCGCGCACAAAGAATTTTCTGTTCTCTGCGCCAGCTACGAGGTAACTTGAATAGCTTGTTTTTATAAAAAATAATTTTTTATCTTAATAAATAGTATATTAAAATAACACCCTGATTTTGCATTGGTGTCATGAACAAATTCACTTATTTCCACTGGGGCATTCAAAGTGTTAAAAGCTATCTGGACGAAGTACTTGAACACCTTCTGTAGTCGATAACCAATCAAGTCTGAAGGACTGAATAGTGTGCTTCTTATTTTCTTATGTTTAAACTTGTGCCTGAAGGTTGCTAATATATTTACTATTAAATATGATCATACATTCAGAGCTATGGAGTCAAAGAGAATAAGACTGATCCCCGAGTATTTACACCCATCAATTTCCGTTGGGTAATATGTCGATCCTTTTCAGCAGTCTCACAAAGCTGACCTTAATCTCTTTTGTCCTCAAACAATAAATGACTGGGTTCATTAATGGCGGAGTCACATTCTGAATGAGTGCTGCTATGACGCGAATATCAAGAGAACTGCCTGGGACTCGGCCTGCGGTGTACACACCGGCAGCAACCAGGAAAAACACTGAAATGACCAGTAGGTGTGTACCGCAGGTCGAAAAGGCCTTCAAACCTCCTTCGTTGCCTGTGACTTTCAGGACTGACATAATGATCTTTGCATATGAAAACAGGATGTACAGCATGGAGCCTAACAGGACACACATTCCTATACTTAAACTTAAATAGCTGTTGATGGTCGTATCAGTGCATGCTAACTTTAACAGTGCGGAATGGTCACAAAAAAAATGGAGGAGCTTGTTGGATCCGCAAAACTGTAGCCTGAAAGTTAAACTGAGTGGAATGGTTAGAGCTATGAAACCACCTACCCAACAACAGACTACTTGTTTGAAGACCACACTGTTGTTTGTAATAGTGTAATAATGGAGTGGCTTACAAATGGCCAGATACCTGTCATAGGCCATGATTGCAAGAAGAAACGACTCCACAGCAGTGACAGATCCACAGAAAAGTGTCTGGATGAAACACCCTGCAATAGAAATTCCACTCGCACCAGTGCCAAGGACAGCTAGCAGTTTGGGAATAGTGGTGGTTGTAATGACTACGTCTACTAGAGCAAGATTGGACATTAAAATATACATAGGAGTGTGCAGGTCTCTGTCAATTAAGACAATAACAATTATAAATAGATTTCCTAATAAGAGGATGGCATATACTGTCAGTAAAACTCCAAAAATGATAAATCTGCTGTTTCTGTCTTGATACCCCGGAAAGCCGATGATGATGAACTCTTGGATTGAGTCATTAAGTTCATTCATTCTGTTTGTGGAAGATGGTCACGCTTAAGGTACTCAAGCTTCAGAAGGCCCTAAAAAGTACAAAAGGAAATTACATTATTAAAATTAGCAGGGAAGTTAAAAAAAGACAAAAAACAACTTTTCATATGATTTAGTTTGAAACAAATCATAATATTTCTGATTGTTATGAAAGATTCAAGGAATATCAAACAATCTGATGACACCCTACTATAATGAAACAACAACCCAACGCTTCAAATTGTCAAAGGAAGAAAATTATCAGAGCAAAATTAAAAGCATACAGTAGATATCTAACATATAGTGCCTTTCACATCTATCTATCTATCTATCTATCTATCTATCTATCTATCTATCTATCTATCTATCTATCTATCTATCTATCTATCTATCTATCTATCTATCTATCTATCTATCTATCTATCTATCTATCTATCTATCTATCTATCTATCTATCTATCGTATATGCATACTTATAAGTTGGGTCTGGAAACCCAAAAAATTCAAAATGCGACACTTCATTTTTTTTTTTACATCTTCTTGCCTCCTCCAATCTCGCACCAGTTTCTTAGACGCATCGAATTTTGTTGCAGCAGTAAAACTAGCTTGGCCATTGCAGAATTTTCTATTTGTTAGCTTCGCCAAACTCCTGTGTTGCCTCAGCAGTATGTTTGAATTATTATTTTGCTGTAGGATGAAGCACCGTCCAGTGAGTTTGGAGGCATTTACTGGTACTTGAGCAGATGAGTTGTTTCTCTACACCTCCGAATTCATTGTGCGACTGCCATCAGCAGTTCATTCATCAATGAAGAGAAGTGTGCCTGGACCTGTGGCAGCCATACATGCTCAAGCCATAACACTGACACCACCATGTTTAACAGATGAGGTGGTCTGCTTTGGATCTTGGGCAGTTCCTCTTCACCTCCACACTTTGCTCTTGCCATCACTCTGATCGGGTTCATCTTTGTCTTGTCTGTCCACAAGACCTTTTTCCAGAATCCTGCAGGTTCTTTCAATTCCTTTTTCACAAACTGTAATCTGTCCATCCTGTTTTTCTGACTAACTAGTGGTGTTCATCTTTCAGTGTGTCCTCTGTATTTCTGCTCATGAAGTCTTCTGCTGATAGTCATCTCTGACACACACACATCTGCCTCGTCAAGACTCTGTCTCTTCCTTGGCCTACCAGCCCCTTTGTGATTATTGAGTTCACCTCTGTATTCTTTCTTCTTCATGATATTCCAGTCAGTTGATTTAGGTCATCCTAAGGTTTTACCAATGTCTTGAATTGTTTTATTCTTGATTCTAACCTCATAATGGCTTCTTTGACTTTCAACTGGCATAGGTCTTGTTCTCGTGTTGAACAATGGCAATTAAAGGTTTTATTAAACCACAAATAAAAAAAGATTGGTGAAGTACAGTAATCCCTCGCTACATTGCGCTTCAACTTTCGCGGCTTCACTCCATCGCGGATTTTATATGTAAGCATATTTAAATATATATCGCGGATTTTTCGCTGCTTCGCAGGGTTCTGCAGACAATGGGTCTTTTTACTTCTGGTACATGCTTCCTCAGTTGGTTTGCCCAGTTGATTTCATACAAGGGACGCTATTGGCGGATGACTGAGAAGCTACCTACTCAGAGCACACAGTTAAGTTCCTGTGTGCTGATTGGCTCAGCGACGGAGTGCTGCATTAACCAGGAAGTCTCATCTCACTCATTCAGCATTAACATGCTCCTGCTACTGCTTCAGGGGCCGTGTCCAAGCGCCAACAAAAGATGCAAATGATTGCAGAAAAGGTAAAAGTTTTGGATATGTTGAAGGAAGGAAACAGCTACACCGCTGCAGGACACCTTTACGGCATCAATGAGTCCACGATTCTTTTTATTTAAAAAGGAGGAAAAGCATATAAGATCTACAGCCGCAGTGTCCTTTAACCAGGGCGCAAAACGAGTTGCAAGTGGACGTGATAAGGCAGTAGTCTGGATGGAATCTGCTTTAGGGATTTGGATTGAAGACTGCCAGAAGAAGAACAACGGCAGTGCTACACAATCGCCTGAAGAGGCTCCTTTAGAAGAGCTGTAACGCTCTCCTTTGTTGTGCAGTAAAATTAAACTCATCGTTATCGGACAAGTCGTCGTGTCATTGTTTTTTTTTAAAAATATTTTTATTTTATTAATTTTCATTGTAATCATTCCATACAAACAGATCAATTTATAAACCAACAAATTTGAAAACAAATCAAACCCCACCCCTTAGAAGGAGAGCTTAGCTAAAGGAAAATTTCTTTAAGCTTTTTAATAAGGCAACATTAGACAAAAGAAGGGGAGAAGTAAATATCTATATAAATAAGAGATGGAGAAGGGAGTTAAATGCAATAATAGTTAATTCTCTTATTCTAAAATAATATTGATTAAATCCTGCCAAGTTTTGAAAAAATTTTGTACAGATCCTCTAACTGAAAATTTGATTTTTTCCAATTTCAAATAATATAAAACATCAGTTTCCCACTGACTTATAAGAGGAGAATTAGGATTCTTCCAATTTAACAAAATAAGTCTGCGTGCCAAGAGTGTAGTGAATGCAATCACCGTTTGTTTGTCCTTCTCCAATTCAAGTCCATCTGGAAGGACACCAAACACAGCTGTTAGTGGGTTAGGAGGGATTGTGATACTAAGGCTGTCTGAGAGGCACTTAAAAATTTTTGTCCAAAATGATGTTAGTTTGGTGCAGGCCCAGAACATGTGACCCAGTGAGGCAGGAGCTTGGTTGCAGCGCTCGCAGGTTGGATCCTGGCCTGGAAACATTTTGGACAGTTTTAAGCGAGACAGATGAGTCATCGTGTCATTGTTGGTGAGTAACCATAATTAATTATCAAGTACAGTACTTATTACATGTACATAGTTTAGTGTCACTGTACACACATTTTACTGTATACAATTTTTCTTGCATTGTACGTATTTATTGCTGGTGGCCTGTCTGTCGTAATGGCTGTAACATATGTGATATCGGAGACGCTCGATATATTTAAAATAATATTTAGGTTTTACTGTATATAAACTGTGTTTACATACATAATTTCAACGAATCTTACCTAATATCTAAAAGAATACAAAGGGTTTATGATGTATAATTGTGCTGGAAATGTTTATAATAGTGTGGGAGAGTTTATAAGGGCTTAAAATATATAAAAAGAACCATATGAACATATGGTTTCACCTTTCGTGGGGGGTTCTGGAACGCAACCCCCGCGATGGAGGAGGGATTACTGTACTTGCAAATGCTCACTTAGAAAAGCAGAGTCGACTGTGTGCTTTTTTTACAAATGGCTGGTTATTGCAAAATGTGAAACTGTCAACGTTTTAATACAAATGGCATATCAAGATCTCCTTTGTTGTCTAATGTTATCCCCTGAAGATGTACTACATTACCTTTCTTGGATACATCCTCCTTTCTACAGTAATTTGGCTGGTAGAAGACCAGATGGTGTTAACGGTTGTAGATATTCTTTGTGATATTGTAAGTTGATGTTTTCATCTTCCGCACGATCACCACCAACTGTTTCAGCAGAGTCTATTGATACGCATTTAACCAAACTGCTGTGTAACCGATTGACATTTTTTGGTGTAAATTCATTTGACTTCATCATTTCTCGGTGCTAGGATTGCCCGTGTACTCATTTTTTCTGTTGATAACCCTTCATGGTGAAATTCTTTATTAAGTTTTGGACATAATATGTCTTCTTTAATTGGGAAAACGTTAAAATTTATAAGAGCTGAGAGCACAGGAATCGTGTCTGACAAAAGCATTCACACGAATGAGAGGGGAGAGGGCCACGGGCGTAGTTGAATATGGTTGCTAGGAGGGCGAGACTTGCAAAAATATAATAGCAATATTATCGTCCCGCGGGACTTGAAAAAATCTTTTCCAAAAAGTCTAGTCTCCTAAAAAGTCTTGTCGCGTTGAAAGATTTTTTTATATAATAGAGAGATGTATTCCTTCTATTGCTGCCCATTTAACTGATTTAACAAAAACTTGAAATAAAATGTATTGTTGTTTGGATGGATGCTTGTGACGAAGCTTTGGTTTATTTAGAAAAGGTTCTCTCTACAGTGTACTCTGAAATCCCAAACCTCGGTGGAATTTTATTTTGTACACAGATGTCAGCTCTTTCAGTCTGTGCATCGCTTTATTTCAGGTTTAGTTCAACAAGAACACCAAATCATCCATTTAACCCTCACAACATCTTCAAGTGCTGACTCAATGCTGTGCCTTCGAGGTTCCCTGAACATCAAAATATGTCAACCTAAACCTGTGTTACATTGATTGGCCATCTTAACCTGTACTAGAGATGATCTGCAGTTTAGAACACATGACATGTGGGATATTTGTGCGTGATGTAAATAAAAATTACCCTAAATGGACAGTAAACTCCACTATAAAATTGATTAAAAAATCCACTAAAGTAGATATGATATCCAGATACCGTTATACATACGAGACTGGGGAGTGTCTGGTTCTTTAAGATTTAGGGAAAAAAAGAGGGTCAGCACAGATGTCATTAAAATGGCTTCCATTTCCTCTAAAATGGAGGAGAAACAGAAATATGGTGGGTCAAAATGAACCTGAAGGATAAGGTAGTATTCAAAATGGGACAGAGCTGTACAAAAATGAGACATTTGGAAACATTTTTGATTTTTGTAAAGTTAGTGCAACTTATCAA
Organism: Erpetoichthys calabaricus; assembly: GCF_900747795.2. Lineage (NCBI taxonomy): Eukaryota > Metazoa > Chordata > Cladistia > Polypteriformes > Polypteridae > Erpetoichthys > Erpetoichthys calabaricus. The sequence continues at coordinate 301,095,514 of NC_041397.2, read as the reverse complement.
AAGTCTTAGGATTTCGGAGTGCAAAGATGACATTTAGGTGTTTTTTATAATATAGTAACTTAACCCTTAAACCGGCAAAACCGGCTATATTCAGTTCCCAGTGCAATTTGCCAGCACGCCGGAGCCGAGTATATTTGGCGACACACATTCATTGATCCCTACAACCAGCTCTAGTCACTTCCCAGTGCAATTTGCCAGCACACCGGAGCTGATCAGTCCATGCTGTACATTCGTTGAGTAGCCAGCTCATGACCACTGCCGTCCCCCCTAGCGACTCAGCATCACTGTCCCTGGGATTCAGACGCTGCACTAGAATGGCCTGCGAATATCAGCGTTGGCCTCTGTGTTCTTGCGTGTAGCCAGTTCAAGTGCAGTTGGCTTGGTGATTTACTGAATTTCATCAATGGCATCAGTTGCAGATTGTACAAATAATAATAGATTTTTGTAGTAGTTTTTGTTTACAGTTTTTACAGTTCATTGGCAGTGGGTAAAATGATCAGTGTTGCAGTAATTGTGATGCTCTTTGCATAAAAAAAAGTATGTGTTCCATTAAAATTTCACTTTTTCTTGGTGAATTGTGACGTTTTCTTAAAAAGTGCAGCAAAAAAAGTATTTGGAGTCCGGGGTTGAATTAACCCTACAAGTATGTGGTAGTTTAAGGGTTAACTGACGTGTAGAATCCATTATAGTCAATAGTGGGTCAAAACTGACCCAAAGACGTGGCCATGTAAACATATTTACAAAGCTGTACAAATTATGGTAATTTTTACTGTTCATTAATTTGGGGAAATATGCAAAAAGTTACAAAGTTTCACCCCAGACAGAAAAACATGTAGGGAGCCTTTACTGATTTTGAACACAAAATGGGTGAAATTTAAACAAAAAGAAGTTATAATGGAAAAAAATCTGAATACTGTTGCTTAGGGAATTTAATTATTTCTATTATTGAAAAAGAGTGTCAGACAAATAGAAACATTTTGTTATTATCTCTGGGGAGGCAAATTTATGTTGGTTGCTGATCATGTACCTCTTCATTGGTGCTATAGGTATGAAGATACTAATTCAAGGTCCTTTTGCTTGTTTTTCCACCTCCAGCATTTTACCTTTCCAGTACAACACCAACCTGACAGACAACATGTTAATGACAATGTTTTGTCACGGCTAGCAGAACCTGACACAGATAGTCACATCATTAAAAAAGTACAGTCATATGCAAAGGTTTGGTAACCCCTCTCACCTGCATAATAATTGACTCGACTTTCAACAAAAAAGATAACAGTGGTATGTCTTTCATTTCCTAGGAACATCGGAGTACTTGGGTGTTTTCCAAACAAAGATTTTTAGTGAAGCAGTATTTAGTTGTATGAAATTAAATCAAATGTGAAAAACTGGCTGTGCACAAATGTGGGTCCCCTTGTCATTGTGCTGATTTGAATGCCTGTCACTGCTCAATGCTGATTACTTACAACACCAAATTGGTTGGATGAGCTCGTTAAGCCTTGAACTTCATAGACAATCATGAGATATAAAGGTATTTAAGGGGGTCAATTGCAAGTTGTGCTTCCCTTTGACTCTCCTCTGAAGAGTGACAGCATGGGATCATCAAAGCAACTCTCAAAAGATCTGAAAACAAAGATTGTTGAGTCTTTTGGTTTAGGGGAAGGCTACAAAAAGCCATCTCAGAGGTTTAAACTGTCAGTTTCAACTGTAAGGAATGGAATCAGGAAATGGAAGGCCACAGGCACAGTTGCTGTTAAACCCAACAGGTCTGGCAGGCAAGAAAACTACAAGAGCGGCATATGCGCAGGATTGTGAGAATGGTTAGAGACAACCCACAGATCACCTCCAAAGACCTGCAAGAACATCTTGCTGTAAATGGTGTAGCTGTACATCATTCTACAATTCAGCGCAATTTGCACAAAGAACATCTGTATGGCAGGGTGATGAGAAAGAAGCCCTGTCTGCACTCACGCCACAAACAGAGTCACTTGTTGTATGCTTGTTAGACGAGCCAGATTCATTTTGGAAAAAAGTGCTTTGAACTTATGAGACAAAAATTGAGTTATTTGGTCATAAGAAAAAGCGCTTTGCATGGCGGAAGAGGAACACCACATTTCAAGAAAAACACCTGCTACCTACCTGCCACCTGCTAGCCAGTGGCAAACAAAAATCCAAAGAATTAAGAGGGGTTCCCAGACTTTTTTATATGACTGTAAAAGAAGCTAAGGAAAGGATATGAGTGGGGAAGCAGCAATTTCAATTTTAAGAGATGCCTTGGTAGCATAGAAAACAACATTTCACAAAAAATGGCATATACTATATAACATAACCAAGTCGATATGTTAAAGTGAATACAATTTAAGAACTGACGGAATGAAACATCCTCACCCACATTACTTTGTGAGACGTACAGCACGGACTCCTCCTTTTCAGGTTCTACTTCTTCCTTTGACTTTCTTCCTCTTTCCCATCTCACCCTGTTATTTCTTTGGTTAACGAGGCTGTTAGAGAGTGCAGGATCTGCAGCGTCTAACATGCAAGTCTCACATCTCACGGAAATAAAGGTCTTTATAAGTAGTTTCTCTAATGGGAGCAGTCGGTCTGCAGCTGGAGTGCTTCTGTCTTTCAGATCTGTGTGGATGGCAGAGTCCCTGCTCCATCTTTGAATTTTATTAAATCTGTCAAGGCAGAGATGGGGTCAACCTGTTGCTACAGAATTACAGTTTTCTTGTGAGCTTTTACGCACTGCTCAAAGACTCCAAAACTGTTCTCATGAGTTTATATTGAAGTGTCCTATGGAATAGGAATTTTAATAGTACAGTAATCCCTCACTTATCGCGGGAGATAGGTTCCAAGGCCGACCGCGATAACTGAATTTCCGCGAAGTAGGGACACCATATTTATTTAATTATTTAACGTGTATTTGGACGTTTTTAAACCCTCCCTGTATTGTTTACAACTCACCCTTTACTCTATTAATAACAGGGACAACTGCTAAGCAATATGAAATCGGTAGATAAGTTTACACTTACTGTGTAGCGAAGTACACGTAGCAGCTTGTAGGCGGTCATGACGTCGTCGACCTTGTTGCAAAGATTCCTAAAGCAGATTCCATCCAGACTACTGCCTTATCACGTCCACTTGCAACTCGTTTTGCACCCTGGTCAAAGGACACTGCGGCCGTAGATCTTATATGCTTTTCCTCCTTTTTAAATAAAAAGAATCGTGGACTCATTGATGCTGTAATGGTGTCCTGCAGCGGTGTAGCTGTTCCTTTCCTTCAACATATTCAAAACTTTTACCTTTTCTGCAATCATTTGCATCTTCTGTTGGTGCTTGGACAAGGCCACTGAAGCATTAGCACGTTAATGCTGAATGAGTGAGATGAGACTTCCTGGTTAATGCAGCACTCCGTCGCTGAGCCAATCAGCAGCACACAGGAGCACTTAAGCAGCACTTAACTGCGTGCTCTGATTGGGTAGCTTCTCAGCCATCCGCCAATAGCATCTCTTCTATGAAATCAACTGGGCAAACCATATGAGGAAGCAAGTGCCAGACGTAAAAAGACCCATTGTCCGCAGAAACCCGTGAAGCAGCGAAAAATCTGCGTTATATATTTAGATATGCTTATATATAAAATCCGCGAAGTCGTGAATCCGCGAAAAGTGAACCGTGAAGTAGCGAGGGATTACTGTATTATCTCTGACTCCAAATCACATCAGTTTAAATTTAAATTCTGTATACTGTGTAGTGATTAAATTACAGAGATTTTCTTTTTGGTGACTCTGGCCTCTGTAAATCATCAAACAGAAATGCATAGAAAAATATAAATCAATAAAAATACTAACTGGTCAGATCTTTTCAACAGATGCAATATTAATTGAAGAGTGTATTATTTCATTCCTTTTGTTTTGAATATTTCTGTTCAATTATGTTTGATCGTGTTAATTGTGGAATACCCTGAAAGAATTGGGCATACTGGCCCACCTGCTAAAGCTAATAAGCTTTCTTACACAAATCTGTGAACAACGTACAAAGGCACCGACTAGTTTAAAATTGGAAAAGGTGTATGACAGGGCTGTATTCGGCCCCCATTTCTATATAATATGTATGCAGAAACAGTTATGAGAAAATTAATTTAACTTGCACAAGTTAGAATTCGGATTGAAAACTGGCGACTTAAGATATTTAGATGACACATCTATCGTCGCAGAATATGAGGAGTATATAAAATAACTGATTCCCTGAGTTAAAGATAAAAGGCGTGACTGAAACTCAGTGGCAAGAAAATGAAAATTATGACAACAGCTGGAAACACAGAAGCTCTGATAAATATTTACAATGAAGAAATAGAACCTAATTTAATTTTTCTGGGATCTATGATCGATTTCCTTGGAGATTATAACACCAAAATTGAAAGAAGAATAACATCAGGTTGAAGTGCATTAAATAGGACCTGAAAAGAACAAACATACCTGACTTCCAATCAAGAGCAAAATGGTCCATGCTGTTATGTTACCCATAAAAAATGATAGATGCGAAAGCTGGACGATGAAAAAAGCAGACAGAAGAAAAATCGATGCATTTCATCGAGAAAGCTGCTTTGCATACCATGGAGCGTGAGATGGGTTTTGGACCACATTAAACCAGAAAGATCGCTGGAAGCTAAGGTCACCAGACTGAGACTGACTTGGTCATTTATTGTGATCTGATTAATTGGAATGCTAACAACAGTCAACAGAACAAGGAAAATAGGCGTGCAAAGGACACGATGGACTGACTGACACCGAAACGAGTTTGAAAGATTTCAAAGATCGGAAAGCCTGGAGGAAGCTGAAGAATGAAGTCTCTGGAATTCAGCCACCGCTCCATGATAGGAAGATAATTTGATACAACAACCAGAGTTTTCTTGAAGGTATAACGTAAATCATTGTTTCCAGCATTGTCATTAAATGCATCAAGGGAACATTATTTGTTGAAGTATTACCGTATATACTCGCTTTTAAGTTTTCCCGCATATAAGTCGAAGCTTGATTTTACCGTATAGTTTCCGATATTTTATAATGTCAGTCATATACAGTAAGTCGAATGTGGCAAACTTACGTTATTGATCCAAGAGATTACGATATGCTAACACCCACCTGAGAGAGTAACCACGGAGCACACAGCCTTATTTTTCTATGTATTGTGCCTACATGACCACACGGTAATATCCGAACTATTCCGAAGTGACGTTTGCACTGTTTTGTGTTTTTTGTATCTCACACCCTCATACACCTTTACCATAAGAGCATCCCTTATCTACGATGGAGCATTCGATCAGAAGAAAATATGAAGCTGGTTTTAATTTAAAAGTCATAGAAGTGGTGAAAGAAATTGGTAACTGTGCTGCTGCAACAAAACTCGATGCGTCTGAGAAACTGATGCGAGATCAGAGGAGGCAAGAAGATGTAAAAAAAAAAAATGAAGTGTCGTATTTTTGAACGGGCGTATAAGTCGGGGTCTGATTTTATGATCAATTTTTCGGGTTTCAAGCACCCGACTTATATACGAGTATATACAGTAGTTTACTTCGGAACGTTTCACAGAGTTTCTATACCTGTTAATAAATAATCTGCCAAGAAAAGCAAAAGTAAGAAAAAAAGAGAGATATCAAAGAAAATGAGCACGTTAACTACTAACAAGGATGACAACATCATTTAAGCAACGTGAGTTCTGCATAATGTGAATTGTATATTAATAAAATTGAATTTGTAACTAAATAATAATTTGCGCATTTAAAACCTGACATCATATTCTGTTATTATAAATTATTCATAATCTTTTCACAGAAGTACAATATGATGTTATAAGAGCCATGAGAGTACTCCACTACTTACCAGCTCTCATAAAGCCTTCTGTGGGTGAATCCTGATTTGCAGCACCGTTCACTTTGGTCTCACATATATATATACTGTACATACATATGCATATATTCCCTCTTGGTGAGAATAATAACTGAGTTTGTATTTTTTTAACAATTCCAGAAGGACTGCTAATTATTAATTCCCTGCAGGATGCCCAGGATACAGAGAGCAGGTTTGTGCCTCCCACTCAGTGCGGAAACAAAGGAAAAGTGGCTCAAAGAAGGAAAGTGTACATGGAATACATCATGATAATTGGAAGCCAGAATGTTTACAATGCTACTAATCAGAAAAATTATTTTTTAATAGACATACAGTAGAGTTGTATATGTATGGCAGTGCCTTCAGACCTTTTTACACTCTTTGTTAGGTTGCAGCCTTGTGCGGAAATCATTTAAATTCTTTTTTGCCCAAATCAAGCAACACTCAATACCCCAGATTGACAAAGTGACAACAGGATTTTAGTACTAGGGTGTTGTACCGTGTTAGCCATTACGAATGTATTGAGAAGTCAAACAAAATGACTCCTTTTATTTGCTAACTGAAAAGATTAGAATATGCAAGCTTTCGAGGCAACTCAGGCCTCTTCTTCAAGGCAAGATGTACAGAAATCTTTGTTAATTTATTCAAAATATAAATTTTGTTATATCACATTGGCACAACTATTCAGAGCCTTTGCACCCGGTTCATCCCATTCTATTAAATCATCGCTGAAATGTTTCTACACCTTGTTTGGAGTTCACCTGCGATCAGTTCAATTGATTGGACCCGATTAGTAAAGGAACACACTGGTCTATAAAAGGTCCCTCAGCTGAGCAAAAACCAAGCCATGAGGTTGTAGGAACTGCGGGCAGAGCTTAGAGACAGGATTATGTCGAGGCTGGAAATTTTTTCAGCATTAAAAGGTTCTTAAGAACAGAGTGGAACCCATAATTCATTAACGGATTAAGTTTAGTACAACGTCAAGTCTTCCTAGAGCTAACTGGAAGTAAAACTGGTCCATCAGAGAAGAAGGGCCTTAGTCAGAGGAAGTGGCCATGAACCTGACAGTCACTCTCAGAGTGACCAGACAACATATGAAGACCCACCTGGAGTTTGCAAAAAGACCCCTAAAAGACTCTAAGACTGTGAGAAACAAGATTCTCTTGTAGGGTGAAGTCAATATTGAGTGGTTTAGCCTCAATTCTAAATGTCACATCTGGAGGAAACCAGACACCTGGATCCCCTGAGCTGCGCCATTCCAATGGTGAAGCAGGGTGGTGGCAGCATCATGTACTGGGATTGTTTTTCAGTGCCAAGGACTGAAATACTGAAGAGTGTTGAGGGAAAGCTGAATGGAGAAAAGAATAGAGAAACCCTTAAGGAAAATATAATCCAGAGCTGTCTAGAACTTCAACTGAGCCAAAGATTGTCGCAGAATATAATCCCAAGACAGGAAATCACACAGAGACCAAAGCCTTCTGGTTCCAAGTTGGAATCTATTGTTTTGTCATTTCACCACTATTACCTAATAAAGTCCACTTTACCTTTCAATCATGTCTGCTTTCCATTTGGTTCTGCCCATGTTTCCCACCCCATCTTTGGCACTGGCTTTCAAGGCGTCATTTTACATTGGTGGAGTGGTTACATGTAGGACTCAGTGCATATCAGTGCCTTCCAGCTTTTTGATATCTAAGGCAAAAAGCAACTCAGTGCTTAACAGTGCTAAAACTATATTGGTGGTGAGATTACATTATATACTTTAAATATAAAAGGTGCATAATAATATAGTAAAGTCAGTGTTTAATTATATTATAAATTCTAATTTCTGTCTATATTCAAATATCCAGTGTGTGACTATTAGAAAAATATCCAGTGAATATTTGTGCATATATATTTTCTTAAAGTCAACCTTCCAACTGCACAAAGCAAAGACAACACAGGAGTGGCTTACAGACTGTGAACGTTTTTGAGTGGACCAGACTTTTCAGGTGAGAACTGAAAATAGCTGTCCACCAACAGACTCCATCCAATGTGACAGCGCTTCTGAGGATCTGTGGAGAGGGATGGTAAAAAATCCCCAAATCCAGGTGTGTGAAGTTTGTCATGTCAAACCCAAGAAAACTCCAGGCTGGAATCACTTCCCGAGGGGGCTTCAACTAAAGTCTGGGTAATGGTTCTGAGTTCTTGTCTCAGTGATAATTCAGTTTATCTACTTGTGGAAGTGTGCGTGTCTGTCTGTCCGGCCCGGAAGTGTGAGGTTACAGTATGAAGCTCAAAGAGCCGGCAAGGCGGCCCAAAGTTAACAAGTCAGAAGAAGAAAGACGTGCAAGATTGCAGCATGAAGCTGAAAGAAAGCGACTCTGTCACCACAGTGAAACCACTGAGGAAAAACAAACAAGAGAGAAACTTATTTAGCCACTGATAGACAAGGGGCAGCAAGCACGTCCAAAAAAATGAAACCGCAGACTCTGCATTTCAATTTTTTTCTGACGATTTAAATAATTTTTTGGAGCCCAGGCTTTTTACAGCATGGGCTTACACAGCTAATATATGTGTTTTATATATATATATATATATATATATACACACATACACATATATATCGTGGGAAATAAAATATGACAGCCAGTCACATAAAGATTTTGGGGAACCGCCCTGTATAATGTTCAGCGGACAGATCAAAATAAATGCTGAAACAAGCAGGATCAACGAAAACATTTCACCAATTCATAACGTAAAACGGGGGGTATTTATACAGAAATAGAAATGGCTACAGGAAATTAAAGGGGGGGAAAGTGACGTCTTGTTTCTGACTTCTGAGTGATGTCATCATTGAGGGCTGGAAAATACTCTTCGGCCATTTTGGCTCCGCGATATGTTTATTTTTCTTCCTTGCTTCTGCGGAGAAAGAAAGAGAAAGGTCAGTACCCTTTTTTATCCCTCTGTCTCTCGACCGTCTACTCGCCGTGGGTTTTGTTGACTGTCTCCTAATTGCACGTGCGTGACAATATATATATGTTATATAGATATAGTGGAAAGACAGCCCCTGGGCAAAGACAGACAGACACCAAATATCCAGAAACACACATGTTTATTTCTCTTCAACATGTCTGCACCCACAATATAGTGCACAAACCCCAATAGTCTCTCTTCTCTTTCTCTCGCCTCCACTCCCCTCCTCACAAGCTCCATCACCTTCCTCCCATCACATCACCTCCAGCTTGTCTACTGGAGTGAGGCGACACCATTTATAGTGCCCCGGATGTGCTCCAGGTGCTTCCTGATAGTCTTCTGAGGCACTTCCTGGAGTGGCAGAAGTGACGTATGAGCACCCGGAAGCACTCCGGTTGTACCTGGAATTACTTCCAGCAGCACTTCCAGTTGTGGTGGAAGTGCTGTATTCCAGGGCTCTTTAATCCTCCAGGTGCCCCCTGGCGATGGCCACAGGCCCCAACAGGGATGAGCTTCCCTGCTCTGTTCATGTGCCCCCCCCTGCAGACCAGGTGGTCTGCCCTCTCGTGGCCCAGGGGAGGTATTGTCCCTCTCGTGGTTCATCCAGGCGTCCCAGCTGGGTAGGAACCCCAGCCATCCACCACATATATATATATATATATATATATATATATATATATATCTATATACAGTGGAACCTCGGTTTACGAACGTCTCGGTATACGTACAACTCGGTTTACGACCAAAAAGTTCGCCAAACTTTTGCCTCGGTTTACGACCAAACACTCGGTTTACGAACAAGCCAGGTTCCCTTTCGGTTTGTTGATGTTCATTCTCTCCCTGTGTATTTCCTGTGCAGCGAGCGAGAGAGAGCACGCGCACGCGCACACGCACACGCACACGCACACACACACACACACACAGAGAGGCAGCGCAAGAGACAGAGGGCTGTACACACACACACACACACAGAGGAACACGCGCGAGAGAGGCGTGTGCGCACACACACAGGAGCGCTCTAGACAGACACACTGTGAGCTGCAAAGCTGATCGCACCCCCAGAGAATACAGACGCCCCTGGGAAAACCCCTAAGAAACATGGACAGACTACCTTCACATTCCTCCTTTCCCTTCTTGCCGGCTCTGTCGTGTAATATGCCTCTCGTGCGGTGCTCCGCCTTCTTAAAAAGCCTGCACGGGCTTCTTTCAGTTTGTTAAATTGGTTGCTTGCTTCTCCTTCTTTCTCTCTCAGACAATCTGTGCTCCTGGCGGAGCTGTCATCTCTGACTTGTCATGGAGCACGTTTAAACTGTTGAAAAGAGACAAATGTTTGTTTGCAGTGCTTTGAATAAAGTTCCTTTTTTTCTACAACCTCCTGTGTCTCTGTGCAAATCTGTGACCCAAGCGTGACAATACACACAGGCGCTCCAGGCTCGCAAAAGAGAGACGCACGCACACACAGGCGGGGGAGAGAGAGAGGCGCGCGCTAGAGAGACACACACAGGTGCTCCAGGCTCGCAAAAGAGAGACGCACGCACACACACACAGAGCGATTGAGGGACGCATAAGTTAGAGAAGGCTTGTTTTTGTTTTCAGTTATGTTTCCGGTGATCGGTTCGTAGCCTGCATTGTTGCAGTGTTACTTTTCTTGGTGGTTTATTAAATTACGGATTTTTCAAATGTTCCTTTTTTCCCCTGTGCTTAAAACTCATTAAAAAAAGTGTTTTTAGCGAGAGCGGTTCCTAGCACTATAGTGCGAACTATTGCAGTGTTAGTTTTCTCTGTTGTTAAAGGTTTTCTCAGTGTTATTCAATGTTTTTACATTTAGTTTACCATTACGCTGTGCATTCTATGGTATAATTAACTATATTTGTGCTTAAAAACTGAAAAAATGTATATATTTACATACAGTTTCTACGGTCTGGAACGGATTAATTGTATTTACATACAATCCTATGGAAGAAATTGCTTTGGTTCACGACCAACTCGGTTTACGACCAGAGTTGTGGAACGAATTATGGTCGTAAACCGAGGTTCCACTATATATATATATATACTGTATATATATATATATATATATATATATATATATATATATATATATATATATATATATATATATATATATACAGTACTGTGCAAAAGTTTTAGGCAGGTGTGAATAAATGCTGTAAACAAAGAATGCTTTCAAAAATGGAAGTGCTAATCATTTATTTTCATCAATCAACAAAATGCAGTGAATGAACAAAAGAGAAATCTAAATCAAATCAATATTTGGTGTGACCACCCTTTGCCTTCAAAACAGCATCAATTCTTCTAGGTACACTTACACACAGTTTTTGAAGGAACTCAGCTGGTAGGTTGTTCCAAACATCTTGGAGAACTAACCACAGATCTTCTGTGGATGTAGACTTCCTCGCATCCTTCTGTCTCTTCATGTAATCCCAGACACACTCGATGATGTTGAGATCAGGGCTCTGTGGGGGCCATACCATCACTTCCAGGCCTTCTTGTTCTTCTTTACGCTGAAGATAGTTCTTAATGACTTTGGCTGTATGTTTGGGGTCGTTGTCCTGCTGCAGAATAAATTTGGGACCAATCATACGCCTCCCTGATGGTATTGCATGATGGATAAGTATCTGGCTGTATTTTTCAGCATTGAGAACTCCATTAATCCTGACCAAATCTCCAACTCCATTTGCAGAAATGCAGCCCCAAACGTTCAAGGAGCTTCCACCATGCCTCACTGTTGCCTGCAGACACTCATTATTGTACCGCTCTCCAGCCCTTCGATGAACAAACTGCCTTCTGCTACAGCCAAATATTTCAAATTTTGACTCATCAGTCCAGAGCACCTGCTGCCATTTTTCTGCACCCCAATTCCTATGTTTTCATGCATACTTGAGTCGCTTGGCCTTGTTTCCACGTCGGAGGTATGGCTTTTTGGCTGCAACTCTTGTATGAAGACCACTTCTGGCCAGACTTCTCCGGACAGTAGATGGGTGTACCTGGGTCCCACTGGTTTCTGCCAGTTCTGAGCTGATGGCACTGCTGGACATCTTCCGATTTTGAAGGGTAATAATTTTGATGTGTCTTTCATCTGCTGCACTAAGTTTCCTTGGCCGACCACTGCTTCTACGATCCTCAGCATTGTCCGTTTCTTTGTGCTTCTTCAAAAGAGCTTGAACAGCACGTCTTGAAACCCCAGTCTGCTTTGTAATCTTTGTCTGGGAGAGACCTTGCTGATGCAGTAGAACTACCTTGTGTCTTGTTGCTGTGCTCAATCTTGGCATGACATGAAACTGTCTTCCACAACCTCACCTTGGTAGCAGAGTTTGGCTGTTCCTCACCCAGTTTTAAGCCTCCTACACAGCTGTTTCTGTTTCAGTTAATGACTGTGTTTCAACCTACGTGTGACATTGATGATCATTAGCACCTGTTTGGTATAATTGGTTGATCAGACACCTGACTAGAATCCTACAAAATCCCTGACTTTGTGCAAGTGGACCTGTAAGAATTGATGCTGGTTTGAAGGCAAAAGGTAGGAACACCAAATATTGATTTGATTTAGAGTTTTCTTTTGTTTGCTCACTTTGCATTTTGTAAATTGATAACAATAAACAATCATAATTTATATTTCTGAAGCATTCTTTGTTTACAGCATTTTTTCACACCTGCCTAAAACTTTTGCACAGTACCGTATATATATTAAATACATTAGCAAAATGTTTTTATATTCCTGTTACTCTTTGCCATTCTGGGGTATTGAGTATTGAGTTTTGTTTGACAATGGGAAAACTGAATTTAAATGATTTTAGTTAAGGCTGCAACATCACAAAATGTGGAAAAAGTGAAGAGGTCTGAATACTTTGTGAAGGCACTGTGTACAGTGGCGGGCAAAAGTGCTTAATCCCCTTGAAAGACATCATAATTTTTTGTATGACAAAAGGTTTGTCCAAATATTTTTCCATTCAGTATTTTTCATGTGAACTCTAATGCTATAACAGTACATTTCCAAGTTCAAATTTTACCATTTTCTTTCTGTACATATTTAATTAAAGAAGAAAAACTCCAAAGTTCATGTTTGCCTAAGTATTCAAGCCCTACACATTCATACTTTGTTGAGAATCCTTTTGCTGCAATATGAGCCTTCATGTCCCCGTTCTGCACATTGTTTAGAGGGATTCTTCCTCATTCTTCTTGCCAGAATCTCTAGAGCTCCTCTAGGTTGGTAGGCTGGCACCCCTGGACAGCAGTTTTCAAACATTGCCACAGATTCTCAAGAGGCTGAAGATTAGCACTTTGACTCGGCCATCCCAACACATTCACCTTTCTATTTTTGGGGCCATTCCAGTGTCCCTTTAGGTCATTGTCATGTTGAAAGATGAATCTTCTCCTGAGCAGTAGGTTCATAGCAGACTGGCACAAGTTCTCCTGCGATGTTGTGCTGCATTTGTGTCCATCCATTGTCCCTTCAACTCTGACAAGATTCCCAGTTCCAGCACATGAAAAGCATCCCCATAGCGTGATGCCGCCACCACCATATTTCACCATAGCTAAGGTGTTTCTTGAGTCATGGACAATGTTAGTTTTAAGCCACACATTCCTCTATGAAGTCTGGCCAGAAAGTTCTATTTTGGTCTCATCTGACCATAAAACCTTCTACCACATCGTATTGGGGTCTTTCTCATGCTTTGTAGCAAATGCCATACGTGCTTTTCTTAAAGAATGTCTTCTGTCACACACGTGCGATTAGGAGGAAGCTGAGTGGACCAAGTGGAGGTAATTATCCGCCAGGCCAGGGGGTGCGCTAAACCTACTTCTGTAATCTCTGCAGGCCAAATTCTGGAAAACCTACCTGATTTAACAACAACAACACCACCACTTCCTGTCCCTGAGCCAAGAAAGATGTCACTTCCGGTTCCAGCACCAAGAAAGATGTCACTTCCGGTTCCAGTGCCAAAGGAAGATGTCACCTCTGGTTCCAGCACCAAGAATGACATCACGTCCAGGTCCGGCCTTTTGATGACATAACTTCTGGTTTTTCACATTTAAAACTGACACCATCTCACCAATCAAACAGTTCAGCTTGGAACTCAACCAGAGCACTACTTGCTTAATTCATTACCCTTTTGCAGCCAGGTACAATATACGGGTGGCTGACCCAAACCTTCTTTGTGTGTTGAGACTGATTCTTTCACAGTGGCATAGTCGCCAGGATGATCACCTTCTTTTGGAGCCAAAAGCCAGCCCAGAGCAGAGTCTAAACATACACTCGTCCCCACCAACTTAAGAACAGTCAGGTAAGAGAGTACCATTCCTGTGTTGCTGGGGTCCAATGATGTGTGTCCACAGAATCTGGTGCATGTTCTGACCCAGAAACCTCTAAAGAGGACCTGGGACCGTAGGCAAGGGACCTACAGGAGACGGCCCAATTCAGAAAGGAAAGCAGTGGAGACATATTATGGGCTCCCTAGAATGAGGAAATATCCAAAAGCCCCAAAAGGAAAACTCCTTTATGAAAGGTGGGGGTGCCTCGGGTTGGCAGGTGAGGGACATAATGACCTGAGAATTAAACCCAGAGAAATTCCTCCAGGAACAGGCTTTTGCACTCTGGTTCAAAGTCAGGGGTTGGCTAAAGCCAAATAAAAAGAATGCCCGAAGAGTAGTCGAACAGGTGGCCTTCCTACTAAACTCGCCCAGCTGACCTGGGAATAATCTTATGATAGCATGGTCTCTTTGCTGGGGATCATTAAAAACCTTCAGGCAGAAACCTATTTGGGAGATCCAGAACGGAATCCCTGTGAACTTAAACGAGCTTGTGTCCCTTATTTGGTGTCCCATTCCTACATTGTGGACCATGCTTTGGTGAACTCTGATGCACGGGGAAGGGCTTTGCGAAGTAACAAAGGGCTGTGTGGAGAGACACGGAGTGGGGGGCAGTGTGCTGTCACTAATCCTCTGGCCTTTTCACATACGGGAGTAACGCTAGTCAATGGCCACAAGGTTGCTTCTTTGTTTAATTCTGGCAGTAACATTTCCATTGTTGCTCGCCATTTATTGCTGCCATGACAATGGCTGAAAGCTAAGACCTGTATTCACGGGAACGTTTGATCTTATGAGTCCATCATCTGTTACATCTGCCACGACAGCATCTTGAGAAAAATGGCGGTGGTCCTCCATTTCCTGTGATATTGGGAACAACCGCGGTATAACACTCACTAATCCCACAAGGTCACTAGGTCTTGTTATGGATTCCGAAACAGTGTCTTCAGCTACCTCCACACCATGTTTACAGCCGGAAGAGAGTCAGAATTTGGCCTCCAATGATGACGTGGAGATGGCCAGGCCATCGCAGTGCAACATGTCACCTTCAAGTGCTGCTCCAGCCCGGAATGAAACCACGCCCCTTAAGGTCGGATCTGATCCTCTCACCCGTCTGCAGTTTCAGTTTAGGCAGACCCGGCTTCATTTAAAGGAGAGCAATGGAATGATGACTCCCTTAAATCTGCAAAAAACGCAGTAGTTTTGGTAAATGGCCAACGCAGATTACATCCCATGCCACAAGGTCCCCACTTTGTCTTAAATAATGACCTTTTGTAACGGGTGGCAGAACACGAGGGGGAGGTGTGGTCCCTGTTATTAGTTCCTAGGACTGTGAACTACTCATATACCCACATCCTGGGAGCCCATTGAGGCCCCGAGATAACATTAGAGTGAATCAATCTCCATTTTTTTGGGCCCGGAATTAATGAGGATGTCCGGCACTTTTGCGTGTCATGTCTGGAATGTCAATTGAGGAAGATTCCTAGGAGGGACCATGCTCCTCTAGTCCCACTACCCATAACAGATGTTCCCTTTGAGTGAATCGGGGTCGACCTGGTGGGACCACTAGAACCCTAAGCCAGGGGTCATAAATATATAATAGTCCTAGTAGATCATCCATCCATCCATCCATTATCCAACCCGCTATATCCTAACTACCCAATATCCCAAAGCTGTTTTTTTGCGCTCAGCGACATCAAAGGCTATTGCATGGGAGTTGATAGGATTCTTTGCGTGTGTCGGTATCCCTAAAGAAATCTTTACGGATCAAGGGACGCCTTTTACCTCGGAGATCTTCAGGGAGACAGTTAAGTTACTTAAAATAAAACATTTAAAGTCCTCGGCACATCATCCTCAAACCGATGGTCTAGTCGAGAGATTTAATCAAACTCTCAAACAAAAGTTATGTAAGGTGGTCAATGAGGATGGAAGGAACTGGGATCAGCTCCTCCCCCTTGTC
Source organism: Erpetoichthys calabaricus (assembly GCF_900747795.2). Classification (NCBI taxonomy): domain Eukaryota; kingdom Metazoa; phylum Chordata; class Cladistia; order Polypteriformes; family Polypteridae; genus Erpetoichthys; species Erpetoichthys calabaricus. The sequence goes on along the minus strand of NC_041397.2, from coordinate 301,079,392 downwards.
CTTTTTGCATATTGGGAAGTCCCACAAGCTTCCATGGGGCTTTGGTTAAACAACCAAATCATCGACCCAGTGAGCTGATTTATCACATTAACTTGCTGAAACCATGGAAGGAACGGGACCCCGATCCCTCCTCCAGACAGCACCGCTCACTCTTTGCTCATAAATGAAACCTTAACTTTGGTGATAACCTGACTCGCATACAACAGCAGGAGCTCGAAGCAGTCATCCTGTCTGTCCCAGAGGTAGTAAGTGAGAAACCTGGCCGGACCTCCCTGGTTGTGCATGACATCGTGACGAAACCTGGGATAATAGTCCAGAAACGCCCTTATCGACTTCGGAAAGCAAAAAAGGCAGAAGTGGAGGTGGAGATCAAACGAATGCTGGATCTATGTGTGATAGAGCAAAGTTATAGTCCCTGGTCCAGTCCTATCATTTTGGTCGGAAAGCCTGACAGGAGTTGAAGGTTTTGCAATGACTTCCGTCGGCTTAATCAAGTCTCCCAATTCGATGCATATCTGATGCTGCGAATAGATGACTTCCTTGAGCGGCTAGGACAAGCCAAATTTTTGACTACCTTAGATATGACAAAGGGATACTAGGAGGTTTCCTTAATGAACTTCGAAAAGGAAAATACAGTGTTTAGTACTCCTAGCAGACACTGGGAGTATCGTGTTCTTCCATTCGGATTATATGGGGCACCTGCGACCTTCCAACATCTGGTGGACAAAGTGCTCCGTCTTCACAATTCAGCAGCAAAACAGCAGGTCCGAGCTGTATTGCAGTCGCTTGCTGAAGCCAGTCTTCGTATTAATCCAAAGAAATGTTACTTTGGATTAGTTGAAGCCAAATATTTAGGCTGTCTAGTGGACCGGGGTATAGTAAGGCCACAGTGCTCCAAAATAGATGTCATTTTGAATTGGCCCCATCCCATGACCAAGAGGCAGGTACAAGCCTTTCTCGGCTTAGCAGGCTACTATTGCTAGTTTTGTTTTTCCGAAAGAGCAACGCCCTTGACTAATCTTACAAGAAATGAGAAACCAAATCATGTGGTATGGGATGATGCTACAGAAGCTGCATTTAGTGACCTCTAGCAGGCCCTTATGTTAGCTCCAGTGTTGAAAGCTCCTAACTGTACTCTACCTTTCATCCTCCAGATGGACTTGTTGGACACAGGTCTTGGTGCTGTGCTGAGCCAGAGCGTCAATGGAGTGGAACACCCATAATATACCTTAGTCGGAAAGTGTTGGACTCTGAAACCAGGTATGCGGCAGTGGAGCGGGAAGCTTTGGCAATTAAATGGGTGATTTCTCAGCTGAGTTATTACCTCTTAGGATACGAGTTCACCCTGGGGACGGACCATGCACCATAACAGTAGATGGTGTTACACAAGGACACAAACCCGCGAGTCACGAGGTGGTTTTTAGACCTTCAGCCCTACAAGTTTTCAGTCGTTTATTGTCGAGGTGTACTTCAAGCCAATGCCGATGTCCTTTCCCAGAGCCACGACCATCCATTACACAATTCAATACAATACAATACAATTTATTTTTGTGTAGCCCAAAATCACACAAGAAGTGCTGCAATGGGCTTTAACAGGCCCTGCCTTTTGACAGCCCCCCAGCCTTGACTCTCAAAGAAGACATGGAAAAACGCCCAAAAAAAAAACACTTGTAAGGAAAAAAATGGAAGAAACCTTGGGAAAGGCAGTTCAAAGAGAGACCCCTTTCCAGGTGGGTTGGGCGTGCAGTGGGTGTCAAAAATGGGGGTAAATACAATATAATACACAGAACAGAAAACAAGTAATCCTCAATACAATACAATAGTGCAATAGAAATATTACAAGTGCAGAGCAGAATTCAACAGTAGATGATATCACATAATACGTTGTACAATTCAAGAGGTGTCAGGTCATTTTCAAAGCTTGCACAGCACGTTTTCCTCAGGATCTCCATTTGACATCAAATGAAATTGTCAAATCACACACAGACATACAAAGACAGTGAATTTGTACATAGACTGCCTCCACCATCCTAGGGCCCATTTCCCATCTCAGTCAATGCCCCTGGTTAGAAGCATTGATTGGTTAGATTGGTGATGACTGACAGTGTACTGAATCTCTTCAATGTGTCAATGCCAAGCCATGTCCCCCTAATACTGTATTTGAAAAGACTGCCCGTCATAGGCGATGGTGACCTACATCACAATGGCATCTGTTCTGATGGTGTGTCATTTGATATTATCTGCATTTCGCTGTTTTCTGTGTCCATAGTGTTCAGCTAATATAGCTAACTAGCTGATGCCCGCCATAGCATATGGCGATGTAAGAATAGGAATGGAAAACGGTGAGAAAGGAATTCAGAAATCAAGAAGAAATAAATACTTCTTGAAAGACGCAGTGTGCATGTAGAATTTCCGGCCAGGCAGGATTACATGTGAAAGTGATAAATAAATCAGGCTTTCCGAATTTATGTACTATGGCCATGGCATCCTGATAGTTTTGTTGCATGTATCTTTGACTTCCTGGAAATGTGGACGGTAATATGATCATTTTGTCTACACGTACGTTGTTATTTTCAGCCTTTGATTGCAGTGCGTCTGAAAGTCCTTTGTATTGTTCCACGCGCAAGTCTTGTTGATGTAATCTGAGATAGTTGAGACGGGCGCCCTCTGTTTTAACATATGCATCTACGACATACTGTTGGAATAGTTTGCTGCTGGAGTGCAAAATACTAAATGTATTCCTCATTGCTAATTTGTACACGTAAAATTGGCATTGAGAAAGCCTTATTCGCTTGGTGGTTCTTTTATCGGGAACATGTTGTAAATCTTTGTGCCAGTCAATGTCTCCATAAGGGAATAAAAGTGGGTAAGCCATAGGATTGCAATTCATATTGAGTGTGGAAATCTGTTTACAGGAGTTGCCTATGGGATAGATGTAAATGTTCCTTTCGGCAGGTGGTTCGCCGTCTTCTCCGACGAAAATCGTTGCAACATCGGTGTGACATGTCGGGGCATTGCATCGTCGTAAATCCTGCCTGGGGTTTTCCTTGAAAACCATTCGTACAGATGCTGTTGGATTGGACTGAGCAATTTCATGCATGTGTTGGTAAGATTTAGCGAAGGGGTTGATGGTTCTGAGCAAGGAATCTAGCTGGAGAAGTACATTTTTGCTGCATGCAGAGTTTGCTTTATTTTGTAAGCGTACTTCAGTAGCTTGTGCTGTGTCAAAAACATACAACTGTCCATATCCTGGAGAGGTAGAAATGTTAGCGTATAGTGGAGAGATTTGGTGATAAATTTGCCCGTGTATTTTAAAACAGTATGGTCCGTGGCCAGGAGGTTGAGTTATCTGTGCAACCATGGAAGCAAACGCTAGAGAAGAGTTGTATTCTCGAATGTGTACACGATAATTTTTAGCTTCTGATGTTAGCTGTGTAAGAAGCTGTTGTAAAGACACAGGTGGCTCCCACAAAGGTGGTAAAGCTACTTTACCGATGTGGCAGCACCTCGAGTACTTTTTGGATGTATTATGCTCAGCAGGCCAGTATAGTGCATGACATGGAAGAGGAATCGAGAATCGAGAAACGCTGTGTCGGCTTCATGTGAGTGGGACTGGTTTTGAAGTGGAAGCAGGACGAACCAGAAGAGAAATATATATAAGAGATAATTGATGTGTCACTGTGATTTATTCTTTAAATGGCTGTGTAGATATTCAGTGGATCCAGAAAGTATTCAGACTTCCATCACTTTCTGCACACTTTATTATGTTGCAAATTTCATTTTAAATGGATAAACTTGCCATTTTTACCCATAGGTCTACACTATACAACATAAGGACAAAGTAAAATCATGTTTTCCGAAATATTTGCAAATGTGCCCAGTTGTGTTCTGCTTACTTTAATTCTACTCATGATGTGTCTTGATTGAAGTCCATCCATCCATCCATTGTCCAACCCGCTGAATCCGAACACAGGGTCACGGGGGTCTGCTGGAGCCAATCCCAGCCAACACAGGGCACAAGACAGGAACCAATCCCGGGCAGGGTGCCAACCCACCGCAGTGATTGGAGTCCACCTGTGGTAAACTGAACTGATTGGACATCGCATGTATTTTAGGTCCACAATTCACACTGCATGTCAGGACAGAAAGCAGGCCATGAAGTCCAAGAAATTCTCTCTGTAGGTTTCTGTGATCATATTGTGGTGAAATGTCGATCAGGGCAAGGGGATCAAACCAATTCTAAAGCTTCGAGTGCTCCCAGGAGTACAGTGGCCTCAATAATTGTGAAATGGTAGATGTTTGGAGCCAACAATACTCTTACTGGAGTTGGCTGTCTGGTGAAAGTGAGTAACCAGGCAAGAAGGGCCTTCATAAGGAAGGCGACCAATTACCTAAACAGAGCTTCAGAAGTCCTCTTCTGAGATGGAAGAACCTGTCAGAAGGACGGACATCTCGACAGGACTCATTTATGGCAGATAGAAGCCACTCTTGTGTAGAAAGGCATATTAAAGCTGCCTGCTTGAACTCTGAGGGCAGGAGGAAAAAGATTATCTGATCTGATGAGGCAAATATTGAACTCTCTGTCTATTGAAGACCAGACACTGCTCATCACCTGCCTAATACCATCTCTACGGTGAAGTACAGTGATGGCTGCATTGTGCTATGGGGGTGCAGGGACAGAGAGACTGGTCAGAACTGAGGGAAGGATGAATGCAGCCAAATGCAGAGAGCTCCTTGAAGAAACCCTTGTCCAGAGAGCAAATGGTCTCAGACTGGGTGACAATTCACATTTAGACACCACAATGACCTAAAACATACAGTAAAGACAACGCTGGAGTGGCTTCGGGGAGAGTCTGACTTTCTTTAAGTGGCCCAGACTTGTGTGGAGAGACCTGAAGATGGCAGTTTACAGACACTTCAAATCCAGTCTAATGAAGCTTGAGAGGATCTGCCAGGAAGAACGGGACAAACTGCCCAAATCCTGGTGTGCAAAGCTTGTAGAAATTTACCAAGAAGACACAAAGTTGGAATCGCTACCAAAGGGGCTGCTAGAAAGTCCTGAATTTTGGGTCTCAGAAAAATAGGTGAATGAGAAATTTCAGTTTTTGATTTAATACATTTTCAAACCTTTCTGAAACCATGTTTCACTTTGTCATTATGGGCAAAAATGGCAATGCATCCATTTGAAATAAAATCTACAATATAATAAAGTGATCTGAAAACTAAATGGATCCAATATAATTAGGAGTTGCGTTGCTAATTAGTGTATCATTTTCTTCTCAATGTACTTTTACATTTCACATGGGAACAACACTAAAATCTGTTTTGCACACATCTTGCCCTCCAATGTATTTTGGGATCCGCCACTAATGCTGTTCGTTTACTGCAGGGATCCAATTTTAAAAATTCCTTAGTGATTAATTACAACTATTGCAGGGATTTGGGAAACTGGTTTCAGTCGAGCAAATGAGCCCCACATAGACTTTTTCACGAAATAAATTCCAGCTTCCTTAATGGAGACTCCAATTAGCAGCAGATGAGCCGAGAGAGGGGGTGAGTACACATCAACTTGCTGTTCCGCCATCGATAGACTTGGAGTTAATCTCGGGGTGTGAGTGAGAGCTGTGAGGATTTGCTCACTGCTAAATATTTTGTCATTTTTTATCAGATATCTAAGTTTCTGTAATAATTCCTATTTACTGGATCAATTTACGGAATAGAAGAATGGCAGTGGATAGTGCTGCTGCCTCACATCTCCAGAGCTTTAAGTTAAATTAACATCTGCTCAATGCCAGTGTGGAGTCTGCACTTTTTGAGTATGTCTGTGTTGCTTTTTCTCCACATTTTCTAGTTTATCTCCCACATTCCAATGCATTTTCAGCTGATATTGATTCTGTATTGGAATGTTGCGAGTAAGCGTGTCCTGTCCATGAACGAGTGCTAAAGTCCACGTCTGGTTCTTGCTTTCAGACTCAAAATTAGAACTTCACATTTCAGTGCACAATTACTCTTTGTTGCAATACTAGTTATGGCAGTTGCAATGAAATGTGAACTTTGATCATGGATGTGGTTTATTGTTGTATTATATTTCCAAATCTATGTAAGTATTCTCAGCATATACTTGGGGAAGAGTATTATATAAAAAGGAAGGGGATTAAAATGAATAGAATAAAACAGAATGTGACCAGTGGCAAGGAGGTAAGTGAAACATTGCGAATAGTAGGGTACCACCCCAGTAACTCCTGTTTATTTCTAAACTTGATAGAGAAAATGATAGGAGAAAGAGTCTTGAAAGTTAAACAACTCAGGGCGAAAAGAACAGAAATGGCAACAAATTAATTTCAAGCAAAGTCAAGTAAGACTTGTCTGAGCTCCTCTTTCTTCCGTGGTCCTCACAAGAATGATGCCACCTTTCTGAGGTTTGGCTTTTTGAGTCCTCTGCACTTCTGTTGAATTTTACTGCCGGGCGTGGTTGCCCTCAATGGCCATGTTTTCTGGGCTGTTGACAACACCATTAATGTAACTATAGTGTTGACTCTTGTTCAGGAGCAGTACTGCTTACCTCGGCTGAGCTTGTCAAGGAGACCTCGGGCGAGCCTGCATGACATAACTTGACGCCAAAGATGAGAATAAAAGTGGGCTAAGGGTTTCGTATTTGAGATCAGTGTTGGGCTACAAATCAGGAAGCTACAGAGGCAAACTCGGCAGCAGGGGTCCTAGAGGTGAGGCGCACATAAGGAGGTCCAGTAGACACAGGGTTGGAGGAGTAATTATGTGTTGCGCTTGTTGTTTCAATAAAGCCTGAAATAAATTCATAATTTTGGAATTATTCCAACTGGTCATTAGAACATTGGACAGTCAGAAAGACCACAACACCAAACAGTAAGCAGTAACCACAGCTCTTCTTGGCTGCTACAGTTTACAACTTTGAAAAACAGTTTGATGTTTTCAAGAACAATTCCATAAAGGACTGATATCCAGTGTAGTAGACCGACCTGAAGGGGATGTGGGTGTTGATTTCTCTGTCAGTTTCTGTGGAGGGCACCTATAATGATAATGGGTCTGTTCTTATTTATTCTTTCATTGGGTTATTTATGCTATCTTTGTGAAATCTGCACATTCTTTGTATGTCCACTCCACCATTGAAGATCAGGGGCCTCATGTATAAATGGTGCATATGCACAAAAATGTTACGTACGAACATTTCCACGCTCAAATCGCGATGTGTAAAACCTAAACTTGGTGTAAGGCCACGCACATTTCCACGGTAGCTACAAACCTGGCTTACACAAGTTCTCCGCTCAATTTTGAAGACTGGCGGCACCCAGCGTCAAAGCAATGCTACTGTTCCTGTGTGGTTACCCTTTCTTTTTTAGATCCACATCCCTGACGCGGCTTTATAAATACAGGTACACTGAAATTAACTGCATATTGTTTATTAGTTGAAGGCATCTGATTGTAATTAACCTGTAACAATATAATGGTCCAGGGAATAGCCATAGTATTCCAAATACCATAGCTGCTTTAGTGTTGTTACTTTTACTGCACCTTCTTCTTCTTTCAGCTGCCACAGCAGATCGTCTTTTTCCATATTACTCTCACTGCACCACTCAGAGTATTTATATCACTGTATCTGAGTGGGGAATCACAGCTCTTCAGCAGAGAATTATCGGTATACAACATCAAGCACACACAGCCTCAGCCAAGCTGTCTATTGAACTGCTCTTACATGGCAAACACTTCAGAGCCTTTCCTATACGGACCTCACGGTTCAGAAACAGTTTCATCCCAAGAACTATAAACGCACTCAATCAGTCCATCAAGTACTCCTTGTAGAACTGTTTGTACTTATTAGTACAATTACCTCACTGTAAACTTGCACTACAGTTATAATATTGCACACCCTGAGCCACTTTATCCATCCATCCATCCATTTTCCAACCCGCTGAATCCGAACACAGGGTCACGGGGGTCTGCTGGAGCCAATCCCAGCCAACACAGGGCACAAGGCAGGAACCAATCCAGGGCAGGGTGCCAACCCACCGCAGGAGCCACTTTATAAAACGTGTATTTACATATGATGACGATACCATTTTTAAGATGAAAGGCACCAAAATATGTTTATTATATTATACAGATAAAACTTTAACTTCCATCTATCCATTTTCTAACCCACTGAATCCGAACACAGGGTGACGGGGGTTTGCTGGAGCCAATCCCAGTCAACACAGGGTGCAAGGCAGGAACCAATCCCAGGCAGGGCACCAACCCACCGCAGGACACACACACACAGCCACACACCAAGCACACACTAGGGCCAATTTAGAATCGCCAATGCACATAACCTGCATGTCTTTGGACTGTGGGAGGAATCCGGATCACCCGGAGGAAACCCACGAAGACACGGGGAGAAGATACAGACTCCATGCAGGGAGAACCCGGGAAGCGAACCCGCGTTTTCTTACTGCGAGGCAGCAGCACTACCACTGCGCCAGTGTGCCGCCCAAATTTTAACTTCATTTAAATAATCCATCCATCCATCCATCCATTTTCTAACCCGCTGAATCCAAACACAGGGTCACGGGGGTCTGCTGGAACCAATCCCAGCCTACACAGGGCATTAGGCAAGAAACAATCCCGGGCAGGGTGCCAACCCACCGCAGGACACACACAAACACACCCACACACCAAGCACACACTAGGGCCAATTTAGAATCGCCAGTGCACATAACCTGCATGTCTTTGGACTGTGGGAGGAAACCAGAGCACCCGGAGGAAACCCACAAAGACACGGGGAGAAGATACAGACTCCACACGGGGAGGACCCGGGAAGCGAACCCGCGTTTTCTTACTGCGAGGCAGCAGCGCTACCACTGCGCCAGTGTGCCGCCCAAATTTTAACTTCATTTAAATAATCTGTATTTTTAATAATTAAACATGTGAGGACAAGGTGCGGCAGCGTTAGCTAGTTCAGGGACTGTTCCTGCCTTGCGCTGTATTCTTGCTGGTGCTGACGCGACACTGGAAGGATAGATGGATAGAATAATTAAACATGTACTACGAAGATATTTCAATGTTCCTTAAAAGTTTTGAAGCTATTACAGAGCTGATTGTGTGGCGATTGGGTATTTGGAGAAAGAAAAGTATGGACAGGAATTGGGAGTTAGTACGTTTGAAAGAGACAGTACTGCTGCAATAAATTATTTCACTGAAGGTCGCGCACGGCACAGCAAGCATCTTGTGTGAGACACAAACAAATCACTGCGCCACCGTGTTCCCATGTTTAATAACATGCTTTAACTCCTATCATCTTGAAAATTATATCAAGTATACATCTCAGTATTTTAATTATTCAGAGAGCTGTAATATTACGAATGTAATGGATTCTGTGTCCTGTCGGAGGAAGAGAAAGCCTGGAAGCACGTAGTGATTCACACACATAGAGCACATAGAAGAACACATACAAAACAAAGCATTTAACGTGTTACTTTAATTATGATGGGATTTGAGAAACTAGTAAATTAAACAATTTTAAGATGAAGATTATGATGTTCTACTTTAATGACAAAATAAACTACGTTATTAAAGTGGAAATTTCAAGATTAAAGTTGACATTTCGTGCTTTTTTCCCACTGTGTCCCTATTTTTTTTTTTTTCTCTGTACCCTAATAAGCTTTCATATGACACTCAGATGGTGGGCTACGACTCGCCTTTTCACAGTGACTTTGATATCTGGCAACTTCTTTTTTATTTCGGGCACTGTGCAACTTTGTGAACTTGAGCTTTCAAGTTTCTCCGGCACTCTGTGTCACTCGATCATCTGCCTTTTGTTGTTTATACCACTGTTTAAACCAACAAATAGCACGTTTTTCTTTGCCTCCACTTGGTATTCGCTGAAATTCTTCTATTTTCCCCCATGCTTTTGCCAGTGTCTTTTCACAGAAGGCTGAGCTTAAGGGCTATTTATATTGATTTGCATATTCAAAGAGGCATATTTCTGGGAGGTGCGTGCACGTGCGTTACTTTCACGCTGACCGGGATTTATGGAGCGTGGAAGTTGGCGTTCGCACTGATTTATGCATCTGGATTTTTTTGTGCGTACAAACATTTTCACTTTTGTCCGTACGCCATGTTATAGTGTGAGTTCTGCGCACGACGTTATACATGAGGCCCCAGGCATTTTGTTGGCACTGATGGTGTGGTACCCTATCCAGGCATGATTGGTAAATGGATGTACATATTCAGCATTAATATTTATTTCTGCTTATGTTTTTGTATTGTTTTTCTTTTTCCTTTGCCAGGAGCATATAAAAACGTGAAGACCCCTTGTCTACAGAATGAATGAAAGCAATCAGACTGTACATGAATTCATTATGGTCGGTTTCCCAGGAATTCAGGACAGATCCAGCAAAAATATTCTTTTTGGAGTCTTGCTGATGGTGTATCTTTGTATCGTTCTTGGTAATCTTCTTATAATATTTGCTTATCTGTCTGACCAGACCATGCACACCCCCATGTACATGCTGATATTTAGCCTTGCACTGTTAGATTTGATGAGCTCCACCACGACGGTTCCTAAACTGCTGTCTGTTCTCACCTTAGAATCTGCCATGATTTCCATCACCGCCTGTTTCACTCAGATGTTCCTTTATGGAATTCTCAAAGCAGCTGAGTCCTTTCTTCTTGGGCTTATGGCTTATGATCGATACCTCGCCATCTGTCAGCCTCTACACTATTTCAGAATTACAAACAACAACCTGGTTTGTAAACTCATCTTCTGCTGTTGGGCCTTTGCTTTCTGTTTTGTGGTCACTCCAGTGACACTGACTATCAGGTTGCCATTCTGTGGACCCAACAAACTAGTTCATTTTTTTTGTGAGCATTCCACAGTGATAAAGTTAGCTTGTGGAGACCACCTCATCAGCACTTACACTGGCCTTGTTGTAAGTCTCTTAGTCATGGTTGCACCTTTGTTTTATGTTGTTTTTTCCTATGTAAAGATTCTTAAGTCTGTTTTTAAAATTGAGACCTCACATGGTCGACTAAAAGCTCTTTCAACCTGCAGCTCACACCTGCTGGTCCTTTCAGTTTTCTATCTCATTGGTGCGGGTGTCTTAATTTTGAGCAGAATTCCGAATAGCTCTGTAGATGTGCACATCATGGCGGCACTCATCCAGAATGTCACACCACCCTTAGTCAACCCGATAATCTACTGCCTGTACACAAAAGAGATGAAGGCCCGTTTCATGAAGTTGCTAAAATTAAAAAGGATGTCTCCTCACAGACATTAAACCACAACCTGTCACAGACTGCGAAAGAAATCATCCATATCTGAATTTCCTAGGCCATAGTTGTTTTAAATAATTCCTTCTTTTACTTTAAGCATTGGGGGGCACGGTGGCGCAGTGGTAGCGCTGCCTTGCAGTTAGGAGACCTGGGTTCACTTCCGGGTCCTCCCTGCGTGGAGTTTGCATTTTCTCCCCATGTCTGCATGGGTTTCCTCCCACAGTCCAAAGACATGCAGGTTAGGTGCATTGGTGATCCTAAATTGTCCCTAGTGTGTGCTTGGTGTGTGTGTGCCCTGCGGTGGGCTGGCACCCTGACCGGGGTTTGTTCCTGCCTTGTGCCCTGTGTTGGCTGGGATTGGCTCCACCAGACCCCCGTGACCCTGTGTTAGGATATAGCGGGTTGGAAAATGACTGACTGACTGACTTTAAGCAGTAATGTGAAGATAAGCATTTTTGAACCTGTGCTTCATAAAACATTACTTCCACATCCATTGCCCTTAACCCAATATAAGGTATCCAGAAGCAATCCCAGCAACATCAGTCACAAAGATGGACCAGTCCAGGGTGGGATGTCAGTCCATTACAGGACAATCGATTTACCCTTCACACTTTTAGGATGTGGCAGGAAGCCCAAGTACCTCCAAACCAAAGAATGTGCAAACTCCACAACAACAATCACTGAGCTGGAAGTGAATGTAGCTGAAAATAATGCAATGCAAATGAAACATTAAATAACCAGAAATGTAATATAAAAAATGGAAAAAAATACATAAATAATAATTCATTAGATTTATATAGCACTTTTCTCAGTACTCAAAGCACTATCCACACAGGGAGGAACTGGGAAGCGAACCCACAATCTTCCACAGTCTCCTTACTGCAAAGCAGCAGCACTACCACTGTGCCACCTGTGAGGATATAGAGATTTATCTTTGTGATCTGTGTGGATGTGGCTGTGTTTGATAGTATTGTACAGTTTATGCTCCTGATCATCTATTTACAATAACTGATCTACCATTACAAGAATTGAAGAAGGTAGCTGAAGAGACACATCTGAGCACCAGAGGGTCAGAACATCTGCAGCTGTTTTTCAGGAGCTATTAAGACGGATTTCAGAATCTTAGCTTTCAGGAATCTGTAATGTAGCTGAAACATTTGAAGTTCCATCTAAAGTTGTGTGATAAATAAAATTAACAGATGACAGCTAATTAAAAGGTAATGGTCTTTATTCAGTCACCCCCAAGTGACAAAACCTGTAACCATCTCATTCATTGCATCTTATGCTGATGGCCGCTGTCCTCATGTGGAAGGCCAAAACGTCATTCTCCTTATGTGCCTAACCAAAGACAAAAAGTGGGATCAAATATGACCCAATACTCTGTGCACAAAGGACAAGCACTCACACTCCCAGCTTGTGCACACCACTTCCCTGATGGTTAACCCCATTTTTAAAAGGCTGTGCTACGATTTGGTTTCCACAAAGGAATCGGCAGACAGACAAACAGATTGATAAGAAAAGTACTTTATCATGAATAGATAAACAGAAAGGAACTCTAATAGATAGATAGATATGAAAGGCAGTATATGATAGATAGATAGATAGATAGATAGATAGATAGATAGATAGATAGATAGATAGATAGATAGATAGATAGATAGATAGATAGATAGATACATATGAATGGCACTGTATAATAGATAGATAGATAGATAGATAGATAGATAGATAGATAGATAGATAGATAGATAGATAGATAGATAGATAGATAGATATGAAAGGCACTATATGATAGATAGATAGATAGATAGATAGATAGATAGATAGATAGATAGATGTGAATGGCACTATATAATAGATAGATAGATAGATAGATAGATAGATAGATAGATAGATAGATAGATAGATAGATAGATAGATAGATAGATACATATGAATGGCACTGTATAATAGATAGATAGATAGATAGATAGATAGATAGATAGATAGATAGATAGATAGATAGATGTGAAAGGCACTATATGATAGATAGATAGATAGATAGATAGATAGATAGATAGATAGATAGATAGATAGATAGATAGATAGATAGATAGATAGATAGATAGATAGATACATATGAATGGCACTGTATAATAGATAGATAGATAGATAGATAGATAGATAGATAGATAGATAGATAGATAGATAGATAGATGTGAAAGGCACTATATGATAGATAGATAGATAGATAGATAGATAGATAGATAGATAGATAGATAGATAGATAGATAGATAGATAGATAGATAGATATGAATGGCACTGTATAATAGATAGATAGATAGATAGATAGATAGATAGATAGATAGATAGATAGATAGATAGATAGATAGATAGATAGATGTGAAAGGCACTATATGATAGATAAATAGATAGATAGATAGATAGATAGATAGATAGATAGATAGATAGATAGATAGATAGATAGATAGATAGATAGATGTGAATGGCACTATATAATAGATAGATAGATAGATAGATAGATAGATAGATAGATAGATAGATAGATAGATAGATAGATAGATAGATACATATGAATGGCACTGTATAATAGATAGATAGATAGATAGATAGATAGATAGATAGATAGATAGATAGATAGATAGATAGATGTGAAAGGCACTATATGATAGATAGATAGATAGATAGATAGATAGATAGATAGATAGATAGATAGATAGATAGATAGATAGATAGATATGAATGGCACTGTATAATAGATAGATAGATAGATAGATAGATAGATAGATATATAGATAGATAGATAGATAGATAGATAGATAGATAGATAGATAGATACATATGAATGGCACTGTATAATAGATAGATAGATAGATAGATAGATAGATAGATAGATAGATAGATAGATAGATAGATAGATAGATAGATAGATAGATAGATAGATGTGAAAGGCACTATATGATAGATAGATAGATAGATAGATAGATAGATAGATAGATAGATAGATAGATAGATAGATAGATGTGAATGGCACTATATAATAGATAGATAGATAGATAGATAGATAGATAGATAGATAGATAGATAGATAGATAGATAGATAGATAGATACATATGAATGGCACTGTATAATAGATAGATAGATAGATAGATAGATAGATAGATAGATAGATAGATGTGAAAGGCACTATATGATAGATAGATAGATAGATAGATAGATAGATAGATAGATAGATAGATAGATAGATAGATAGATGTGAATGGCACTATATAATAGATAGATAGATAGATAGATAGATAGATAGATAGATAGATAGATATGAATGGCACTGTATAATAGATAGATAGATAGATAGATAGATAGATAGATAGATAGATAGATAGATAGATAGATAGATGTGAAAGGCACTATATGATAGATAGATAGATAGATAGATAGATAGATAGATAGATAGATAGATAGATAGATAGATAGATAGATAGATATGAATGGCACTGTATAATAGATAGATAGATAGATAGATAGATAGATAGATAGATAGATAGATAGATAGATAGATAGATAGATAGATAGATAGATGTGAAAGGCACTATATGATAGATAGATAGATAGATAGATAGATAGATAGATAGATAGATAGATAGATAGATAGATATGAATGGCACTGTATAATAGATAGATAGATAGATAGATAGATAGATAGATAGATAGATAGATAGATAGATAGATAGATAGATAGATAGATAGATGTGAAAGGCACTATATGATAGATAGATAGATAGATAGATAGATAGATAGATAGATAGATAGATAGATAGATAGATGTGAATGGCACTATATAATAGATAGATAGATAGATAGATAGATAGATAGATAGATAGATAGATAGATAGATAGATAGATAGATAGATAGATAGATAGATAGATACATATGAATGGCACTGTATAATAGATAGATAGATAGATAGATAGATAGATAGATAGATAGATAGATAGATAGATAGATAGATAGATAGATGTGAAAGGCACTATATGATAGATAGATAGATAGATAGATAGATAGATAGATAGATAGATAGATAGATAGATAGATAGATAGATAGATATGAATGGCACTGTATAATAGATAGATAGATAGATAGATAGATAGATAGATAGATAGATAGATAGATAGATAGATAGATAGATAGATAGATAGATGTGAAAGGCACTATATGATAGATAGATAGATAGATAGATAGATAGATAGATAGATAGATAGATAGATAGATAGATAGATAGATAGATAGATGTGAAAGGCACTATATGATAGATAGATAGATAGATAGATAGATAGATAGATAGATAGATAGATAGATAGATAGATAGATAGATAGATAGATAGATATGAATGGCACTGTATAATAGATAGATAGATAGATAGATAGATAGATAGATAGATAGATAGATAGATAGATAGATAGATAGATAGATGTGAAAGGCACTATATGATAGATAGATAGATAGATAGATAGATAGATAGATAGATAGATAGATAGATAGATAGATAGATAGATAGATAGATAGATGTGAATGGCACTATATAATAGATAGATAGATAGATAGATAGATAGATAGATAGATAGATAGATAGATAGATAGATAGATAGATAGATAGATAGATGTGAAAGGCACTATATGATAGATAGATAGATAGATAGATAGATAGATAGATAGATAGATGTGAATGGCACTATATAATAGATAGATAGATAGATAGATAGATAGATAGATAGATAGATAGATAGATAGATAGATAGATAGATAGATAGATAGATGTGAAAGGTGCTATATGATAGATAGATAGATAGATAGATAGATAGATAGATAGATAGATAGATAGATAGATGTGAATGGCACTATATAATAGATAGATAGATAGATAGATAGATAGATAGATAGATAGATAGATAGATAGATAGATAGATAGATACATATGAATGGCACTGTATAATAGATAGATAGATAGATAGATAGATAGATAGATAGATAGATAGATAGATAGATAGATAGATAGATAGATGTGAAAGGCACTATATGATAGATAGATAGATAGATAGATAGATAGATAGATAGATAGATAGATAGATAGATAGATAGATAGATATGAATGGCACTGTATAATAGATAGATAGATAGATAGATAGATAGATAGATAGATAGATAGATAGATAGATAGATAGATAGATAGATAGATAGATAGATAGATAGATAGATGTGAAAGGCACTATATGATAGATAGATAGATAGATAGATAGATAGATAGATAGATAGATAGATAGATAGATAGATAGATGTGAAAGGCACTATATGATAGATAGATAGATAGATAGATAGATAGATAGATAGATAGATAGATAGATAGATAGATAGATAGATAGATAGATAGATATGAATGGCACTGTATAATAGATAGATAGATAGATAGATAGATAGATAGATAGATAGATAGATAGATAGATAGATAGATAGATAGATAGATAGATAGATGTGAAAGGCACTATATGATAGATAGATAGATAGATAGATAGATAGATAGATAGATAGATAGATAGATGTGAATGGCACTATATAATAGATAGATAGATAGATAGATAGATAGATAGATAGATAGATAGATAGATAGATAGATAGATAGATAGATAGATAGATAGATGTGAATGGCACTATATAATAGATAGATAGATAGATAGATAGATAGATAGATAGATAGATAGATAGATAGATAGATAGATAGATAGATAGATAGATAGATAGATACTCGTGTATAGGTTCTCCCGCTGATAAGTCGGGGTTTGATTTTATTGTATAATTTCTGGCATTTTATAAGGTCGGTCGTATAAGTCGAATGTGGGAGACTCACGCTATTGGTCTAAGGGATTATGATATGCTGACATCAACCTGAGAGAGTAACTACGGAGCACACGGCCTCTTTTATTTATGTAAGTGTGGCAATGCACTTGATTTTCATATTAGCTCACTCTTACTGAATGAAAGAGTTTATTCAAAAAGTATTTAAACCTTTTCATTTTCAGTACACTTTCTTGTGTTGTAAATTTAATTTTAAATTGATTGCTTGCCCATGAAATCTACACTCAATCACCCATAATGACAAAGTGAAAACATGTTTTCAGAAAGAGTAGCAGATTTATTAAGTAATTTAATTTAATAATTTGTTTTTTGTAAATCTTATCATATGCTGGACATAAACGGATGTCATGCTCAGTCAGTATTTCTTTTGGAATAATCCAAACAACAGAACTACTTATGGTTTAAGTCCCACATTTACTTTACTTCTTTTTTATAATTTTCATTTAAAAAATCCCCCTCTTCAATGAGGCACATATTTCTTTGAGCACTGGCAATGCTTGCCCTGTGGGGGGAAAAAATGGAGTAAAAGGCTGGGTCATTAACAAGAAGACAGAGACCTATCATTAAAGCCAAAACAAAAGTTTAAGTTGAAATAAAGCTGCAATAAGTTTCTGACTCCCTTATAATCCTTTCTTTAAGTAGCTAATTAGATTCACAACAAGTATATTAGACAGTGAAGTTACCACTGCAATGCCTTCAATAGTCACAGAAATCATCACATAGCACCCACTTCTGACATCATGAGGAAGAGGAGGAGTGAAATGTAACAATACACCTAGCAAATGATACACATACCAGCTAAACCAGTTAGGATTTTGCCAAATTGTTAAAGGTCCAACTCATTATCACAATCATTAGATCTGATTAATACTTGTGGGTTTGGAATACAAAACCTACTAAATTAAATTACTTCTAGACACCATTTAATTAGTTTGACTTGTTTTCTGCCTGAAGATAACAGAGTAGCTTTTTATCACTGTCATGATTTAGCCTGGAAATCAATGTTTTGTAGCGTTTTTCTTTAAGAGAAGCCATATTGTGTACCATTGTTAGAGTCACGTCCCACATTTCTTGGTCTCTGGGGTCATGACCTTGACTTAATCAGCAACTGGCATAAAAGGTCAGCCTTTCACTTGTGAGCCTTATCTGATCTGCAGATAAAATCCTTTAATTTATTATGACTCTTAGTGTGATTTCTTTTCTGGTTTTCAACTTATTGTGTGTTATTTAACTTTGAATTTTGCTTATTATGTGGGTTTACATTTTTTTATTTTCTTTTGTTTTGCCTTTTACTCACATCTCCTGGTTTTGTCAAGGAATTAGTTACGTATTTTCCTGCCAAGTCAGGATAATCACGATGACTAGCAAATACAAGTTAACTCATAGTAGGTGATCTATAGACTAACACTACCTACGGATTACCTCGTATATCCTCTTTAGGGTTATAGTGTTAAATATGAGCATTTTTCTGCCTCACTCCGCGCTGTCCGTGCAACGCAGCGGCAGAGAGCTTAAACAACTCGGCACATCCACATAAAAAACGACAAGAGATGAGCAAGCTTTCTTGAAGGCTTTTACTGGACGTACCTCGTTGTAAACTGAAATATATACAAAAGAAACATACAGGTATATACAGTTGTACAACCAAAGACAATAAAGAATGATTTACAAAGCAATACATAGCAGACAGTGTACATTAAACAGTAAAGCTTTAAAGGCACTTACAAGGCGAGTGATTTCCACGGTTGGATCAAGACAAAGAGAAGCGCGTAGACAGAGGTTCAAATTGCTGTGTAGCACAACTAACCAGACCCAGGGGTTTATATACGCTAAGGATACGTTTTGGACGTGACTGAAACAAGAGATAAAGGGGTGCCTATGTGAGACACATGGGGTGTATTGTATTCAAATGTTTATTATAGGACCTACGTGCTTTACGTGAGTTTCATAGACTTTTATAGCGCCACTGAGAGTGTGGGACGTGACTGACAGGTGTGTTAATAAATAACAAGATGAAGGGGGAGCACAGGTCAACAAATAACAGTCTCAACTAACAAGATGTGGGCCAGAACAAGCATATCTGTGGGTAACAGACGCAATCAGAGGATTGTGGGCTTCTGAAGTAAGCATGAAAAATCAGCAGGGCATCACAGAACAGAATAATGGATTTTCAGCAAAGTATTTTCTTATTGTCCATATTTTGAATAACATTTATTTTTCACAAAAATAATTTAGATATGTGAAACCACCACCATCTGAATATCTCT
Source organism: Erpetoichthys calabaricus (assembly GCF_900747795.2). NCBI lineage: Eukaryota > Metazoa > Chordata > Cladistia > Polypteriformes > Polypteridae > Erpetoichthys > Erpetoichthys calabaricus. Next base: position 301,059,927 of record NC_041397.2, on the reverse strand, counting down.
CATTGATTAGTGTTTCACCTCTACGAAGTTAAATTAAAAACTGCAACATTCAGCTGCAGCAAATTGTGAAAGCTCTTACTTAGATCCAGCAGCGTTATCGCACAGTTGTTAACTACACAAAATACAGTATATGTTTGGGTATAAATATATATTCTAGGAATTTTGAAGTATGCTCTTATATATAATTTTCAATAGCTGCTAAATTCGCTTCATATTGCTACTGAATATTTGTTTTAAGTGTTTCAAGTATGACGTTCGGAAATGAATATGTTTATATTTTTTAAATGTGGGTAATGCCATTAATATGTACAGTAATTATCCATCCATCCATTTTCCAACCTGCTGAATCTGAACACAGGGGTCTGCTGGAGCCAATCCCAGCCAACACATGGCACAAGGCAGGAACCAATCCCGGGCAGGGTGCCAACCCACCGCAGGACACACACAAACACACCCACACACCAAGCACACACTAGGGCCAATTTAGAATCGCCAATCCACCTAACCAGCATGTCTTTGGATTGTGGGAGGAAACCGGAGCGCCCGGAGGAAACCCACGCAGACACAGGGAGAACATGCAAACTCCACGCAGGGAGGACCCGGGAATCGAACCCAGGTCCCCAGACCTCCCAACTACGAGGCAGCAGCGCTACCCACTGCGCCACCGTGCCGCCCTACAGTACTTATGAAACACACAAAATTCAGAACCGTAATACACTTAAGCATTGGTCTGCTATAGAATGCCTCGTAGCCTCTCTAGCTTTCTTAATAGCAGATTCATTTTCCTTTTGCATTATTATTGATCAACTATTATTTCTTGATCAATTGTTGAAAAGTCTGTCACTGTCATATGTTTGTCTGTTTTATTACATTTCAATATAACGTAACTTTTCAGAGCTGTCCCATCATACACCATATAGGTTGCTACAGTTTCCCATTTCGAGTCACAGTTCTCAATCTGCCGACATTGCACCACACGTTTGTTGCTTTTTACGCCCTGATAGATGTCACTGGGGCGGCACGGTAGTGCAGTGGGTAGCGCTGCTGCCACGCAGTTGGGAGATCAGTGGACCTGGGTTCGCTTCCCGGGCCCTCCCTGCGTGGAGTTTGCATGTTCTCCCCGTGTCTGCGTGGGTTTCCTCCAGACGCTCCGGTTTCCTCCCACAGTCCAAAGACATGCTGGTTAGGTGGATTGGTGATTCTAAATTGGCCCTAGTCTGTGCTTGGTGTGTGGGTGTGTTTGTGTTTGTCCTGCGGTGGGTTGGCACCCTGCCCAGGATTGGTTCCTGCCCTGTGTTGGCTGGGATTGGCTCCAGCAGACCCCCGTGACCCTGTGTTCGGATTCAGCGGGTTGGAAAATGGATGGATGGATGGATAGATGTCACTGACGATCAGTTCTCAGGGAAGCCTAAATCTCACGTGCATAATCGATGATTGCCAAAGTTCAGCTTGAGTTAGCAAGAAGCACTTTGGTTTTCATGGAACTGACCACCATTAAAAAGTGAGGCGTGTTCAAATGAGGCATAATCAGCTAAGTCTCAATTTCATAAGTGTGCTTTGTGGACTACCCTCCAGGAACCAAACAGGTTTGTTTTTTAAAGGTAGGGCAAGCAAGGAAGAATTACAAACTCAGATAGGAAATGTAAAGCAATGGTGACCCTTTAAGCTAATGACGCAAAAAATCTTGATGTTCACCTTGGCAATGGTACTTGCAAAAAGCCAGCAACTATATACAAAGCAAGATGCCAACAGAAATGGTACAGTTTCAGCAGTCGTAAATATGGTGTAATACAAAAACCCACATCAAAACTGAATTCATCATAGTTCAAAACCTAAAACAAGTACAAAATAATCTGTTGAGGATAAGTAAAGAATTTAATATGGAACCAAAACACAACAGTGAGGGGTGTCCATTCCTGATAAAGGAAGCACGAGAGGGTCAGCTGCAACTGCTTCACAGTACTTGTCTCCCGTGGCCCATTCACACTTCATCAGATCATCCACTTAGGGTTGTGTCAGCTCGACACAACGATAGCTTTTAATATGGAACAAACTCACAACAGACGTGTTCCTGCCCTTACCAATACAATCTAAATAAATAAATCAAAAACACTGCAACTGCCTGTTTGTGGATATTGTAGGAAACACAATCTTAATTCTGGAAAATAATATAGATCAACTAATATATAATTATAATGTGTCAAAAATTAATTAAATGCAGTAGACTCACTTGTTTAGAGAACAAAGAAACTCCTTTTGGCATGACAAAGATCACTTGTGCTTTTAAATGAAACCACCTGTGACAGATAGGGGGCGCTGTCGTCCCCTTGAACCCTCAGATCAGATGCCAGACACCAGATAAAAGACCAAATATTGGTGTTCTGGCCCACATCTTGTTAGCTGAGACTGTTATTTGTTGACCTGTGCTCCACCTTCATCGTATCATTTATTAACACACCAGTCAGTCACGTCCCACACTCACAGTGGCACTATAAAAGTCTATGAAACTCACGTAAAGCACGTAGGTCCCATAATAAACATTTGAATACAATACACCCCATGTGTCTCAAGTAGGCACCCCTTTATCTCTTGTTTCAGTCACGTCCAAAACGTATCCTTAGGGTATATAAACCCCTGGGTCTGGTTAGTTGTGCTACGCAGCAATTTGAACCTCTGTCTACGCACTTCTCTTTGTCTTGATCCAACCGTGGAAACCACTCGCCTTGTAAGTGTCTTTTAAAGCTTTACTGTTTAATGTACACTGTTTACTATGTGTTGCTTTGTAAATCATTCTTTATTATCTTTGATTGTACACCTGTAAATGCCTTTATGTTTCTTTTGTATATATTTCAGTTTATAACGAGGTACGTCCAGTAAAAGCCTTCAAGAAAGCTCGCTCATTCCTTGTCGTTTTTTATGTGGATGTGCCGAGTTGTTTAATCTCTCTGCGGCCGCGTTGCACGGACAGCGCGGAGTGAGGCAGAAAAATTGGTTTTATTATACTAATAATGTGCACAAAGCACCTCCACTCCACTATACTTTAAATAAATCAATACATTTCTCAATACAATAATCACTATCAATAATCCTCCACACCTCCCAGCAGCTCATTCACCCTACCTCCCAACTCGGCTCACTGCTGGGATCTCCCATAATCCTTTAATAGTCCTTGACCCGGAAGTGTTTCTGCACTTAGTCCATGTGACTTCATAACACTTCCGGGTCGGGTAAAACTCTCTTTTCTTCAACCCGGAAATACGTCATTTCCTCTGTCGCTGTGACTAGGACGTACTTCTGGGTTATAGGGAAAGTACAAGTCCTTGAGCCTTCCTGCAGCGTCTTCTGGCGGCCCCCACGGTATCCAGCAGGGCTGTGAATAAAGACACTAATGTCCATGATGCCCTGCTAGCATTCAGGGCACCTCCATATTGCAGGGAGGGCACCATCTGGCGGCTTCTGGGTATTGGCCGGGACAAACTGCCGGCCATATATCACACACCATAACACTGAAGAGTACCTGGGGAGTAGCAAAGTTTCACTTTTTTAATGGATGAATATTGAATGCACAAGTAAATAAAAGTACTGTGAAATGTGACTATAAATAATTGGATCCTGCACATCACAACGTCTCATTCCCTGATTGGTCACTGTACATGGAAGAAAACCTTATTTCAACATGAACTAAGAGGAGGGGTGGCACGGTGGTGCAGTGGCTAGCGCTGCTGCCTCACAGTTAGGAGATATGGGTTCGATTCCCGGGTCCTCCCTACGTGGAGTTTGCATGTTCTCCCCGTGTCTGCGTGGGTTTCCTCCGGGTGCTCCAGTTTCCTCCCACAGTCCAAAGACATGCAGGTTAGGTGTACTGGTGATCCTAAATTGTGCTTGGTGTGTGGGTGTGTGTGTGTGGGCTGGCACCCTGCCCGGGGTTTGTTTCCTGCCTTGCGTTGGCTGGGATTGGCTCCAGCAGACCCCCGCGACACTATAGTTAGGATATGGCGGGTTGGATAATGGACGGATGGATGAACTTAGAGGAGTAGCTTTCCTTGGCGCTTGTTGTGGTGCTTACCTGCATGCATCTATGAGGCATGATCAAAAAATACGGTGAATGTTTTAAAAAAGAAACGTTTATTGCAGTAAAAGATTTACAACTACTAATCACCCTCAAAATTCTCTCCTCCACTTCGAATGTAGTTATCCCAACGCTCCTGCCACTTCCAGTTCTGGAAGTTTTCTTTCGAGAGTGTCTTTAGTTGGGCTGTCGTGGCTGTTTGGATGTCCTCAATGGATTGAAATCATTTTCCTTTCATGGTCATTTTCAATTTAGGGAACAGCCAGAAGTCGCATGGTGACAGATCTGGCGAATAAGGTGGATGCGGACACAGCATAATGTTTCTATTCGACAGAAATTGTCGTACTAGAAGGTATGTGTGTAAAGGAGTGTTGTCATGATGAAGAATGAAACTGATTTAACATTTTCCTCGGTTATTGATGTTGAAGGATGTCCTAATCTTTTCTCGTCTTCTACCAAGTCAGATCCATTACGAAATCAATTGAACCACTTGTAAACAGTCTTAATGGTCGGTGCAGTGTCACCAAAAACCGTTTTTAAAATCTGATGGGTTTCCTGAGCTACTTCTAATTTGAAACAAAATTTAATGTTAATGCGTTGCTCGATATCCATTATTAACGACAAACTTGAAAAACACACTTGAACTGAACAGTGGCTCACAAACGACTGACTTGTCACAAACTCGGCTCTAGGATGGACATGTCAGACCCTGCATTGAATTGTTTGGCGTTGCTCTTGGATAGTGCTCTGCATCAACATTCACTGTACTTTTTGATCACACCTCGTAAATTGCATTTTATACGGTTTGAATGCTGCAGACATTCTCAAGAGGCAAATAATTTACCTGTCCCTATAGCTTTGCAGTAAATCCAGTGGCTAGTGGTGTAACCATCCCTTCAAGAAGGACATTTCCCCTTCCTGGTTCTGCCAATGTGCGTATGCCCAGTGTAGGGGAATGACTACATCAAATGTGTTTTAGGTTGTTGTATTTGCTGAGATACTTTTGTAAATGATTAGAAAAAACTAGTGTGGAAGGAGATTTTGTTTTGTTTTTGTTTAAAAATGCATTTTATGAATGAAAAAATTGGAAAGTCTTGATATTACCTAAGTGTAGTGGGTATTCCATATCTATGTTTTCTGTTAGAACATTAGAACGATCTAGAAGTAAACAGGCCATATAGCCCAACAAAGCTCGCCAGTCCTATCCACTTAATTCTTCCAAAATAACATCAAGTCGAGGTTTGAAGGTCCTTAAAGTCCTACCACACTACATAGTAGCGTATTCCATATGTTTATGGTTCTCTGTGTAAAGAAAAACTTGCTAATATTTGTATGAAATTTCCCCTTCACAAGTTTCCAACTGTGTCCCTGTGTTCTTGATGAACTCATTTTAAAGTCACAGTTCCAATCCACAGGACTAATTCCCTTCAGAATTTTAAACACTTCAATCAGGTCTCCTCTTAATCTTCTTTTGCTTAAACTGTTAAGGCTCAGCTCTTTTAATCTTTCCTCATAACTCATCCCCTGTAGCCCTGAATCGGCCTAGTCGCTCTTCTCTGGACCTTTTCTAGTGCTGCTATGTCCTTTTTGTAGTCCTGCTCACAGGACTCCAGATGAGGTCTCACCAGTGTGTTATAAAGTTTGTGCAGAACCTCCCTGGCCTTGTACTCCACACATCAACATATTTTTTAGATGGTAGTATTTCCAAACTTCACAGATTTTGATACTTCACACTATGGATTTCAGCCAGGGAGGGGATAATGTACTGATACCAGTGGTCATGACCATAACTGGCAGAAGACTTGAAGGCAAAATTTACCTGTCCTGGAAAAATATTTGGTACTTCCAGGAGATCTCTATAGAGATGACTGCATATATTTTACAGGGCTAAGACTTTCCCTTAAGTTATTTGGATGAGAAAAAAATGTGACCCTTCAAAATACTTCTACAAGGACTCTTGGCAAGGATTTACTTAATGGAAGGAAGAGTGTGTAGCAAGGTAGCCACCTAGTGTATACGATTGCTGAGGATTTCTGTAGTAAATATTTACTTTTTTTTTTGTACTTATTTGTATGAGAGCAATCAATAGAATTATGGGAAAATCAGGACTTAACCAGATATGACCTAAAGCGGGACAGTTCAAAGGGAGAGAGACATTAAGGTAAAAGGTGAAGAAAACAAGTTCATGCAGGACAAACCGCATGCAATTCTTCAACCAATTGCAATATAATAATTGTGTCTATGATTAAAGTACTGCGCCTGATGGAGAAGTTAATACCGTGCTGTATGGTTGGGATGATAAAGCCACATTAGATGTTAAAGTGAGCTGTTATTGAGAGTGTGAGATGAATTCAGGGGTCAGATGCAGTTTAACGATGTGTCTAAAGCCAAAACATGTCTGAAATCCAGGATTCTATTAAGGTTTCTGAATTAACAACAGCTGTTGTATCATTGGGTGGGTGTGCGCAGCTGAAGACCATGCAGTTTATCAGTAGAAGGTTGCATATTGAAATGATAGATAGATAGATAGATAGATAGATAGATAGATAGATAGATAGATAGATAGATAGATAGATAGATAGATAGATAGATAGATAGATAGATAGATAGATAGATCTTTATCCGGTTTTCTATGGTAGCGATCTGCACCACCACCATCTGTTTAGGGCACCGTGAAGTCCCTACATTGATGGATTGAAGGCCAGAGGTCCACATGACCATCATCATCTAATTCTTCCTCATGAAGCTTGTAAACCATGAGGACTGATTGAGATCCTTGATGTTAGTCAGTGTGCCCTGGGTGGTCTTGTGGCCTTGGAACCCCTGCAGATTTTTTTTTTTTTTTCTCCAGCCCTTTTTTTGTTTTTTCTGTTCTCCTGGCCATCAGACCTTACTTTATTCTTTGTTACTTAGTATTGCCTAATCTTATTTTTATATTTTTCTTTTTCCTTCCTCATCTTGTAAAGTAGTTTCACTACACAATTTGTAAATACATATTGTTGTTGTTTTTTGGACATCTGTAAGAAAGGCACATGTGTACTCATGTACAGAAGGTCCCACAATCCATACTGCATGTCAGGACAAAAGCCAGACTACAAGGAACACTGCAGACCTCTGTGATCAAATTATGGTGAGACACAGATCAGGGCAAGGGGATAGAATCATTTCTAAAGCTGTGAGTGTTCCCAGGAGGACTGTGGCCTCAATAATTGTGATACGAAAGAAGACTATTTTTACAGAGTTGGCCATTTAGCCAAACTGAATAACCGGGTAAGAAATCTTGGTCAAGGCTTTGACCAAGAACCCAAAGGGTCACTCTAACACAGCTTCAGAGATTGTCTATTGGATTGGGAAAACCAGTCAGAAGGTCAATCATCTCCACAGCACTCCATCAATCGGGAGTTTATGGCATGAGTGAGTATACTGAAGCCACTTCTTGAGTTAAAGGCATATGACAAGAGTACATGAGGACAAAGATTCTCTAATGTGATGAGACAACAATTGAAGTCTTTGGGTATAACTCCAAGGAATTTGTCAGGCAAATATTAGGCACTGCTCTTCACCTGCCTAAAACCATCACTATGGTGAAGCCTGGTGGTTTCAGCATCATGGTATGGAGGTTCTTCTGCGTGGCAGGGGCAGAGAGACTAATCAGAATGGAGGGAATGATGAATGTAGCCAAATACAGAGAAGTCCATGATGAACACCTGCTGCAGAGTGCATGCCACCTCAGACTGGGGTGATGGTTCACCATTCACCATGACAGTGACCCATATCATATGGCCAAGACAGCGCCGAAGTGGCTTCAGGCCAAGACTCTGACTGTCCTTGAGGGGCCCAGCCAAAGCCCTTATTAAAACCCAGGGAACATCTGTGGAGAGACCTGAAGATGGCAGTTTACAGATGCTTCCCATCCAGTCTAACGGAGCTTGAGAGGATCTGCCAGGATGAATGGCATATAAACTTTTAGAGACGTAACCAAGAAGACTCAAAGCTGGAATTGTTGGCGATGGGACTTTTTCAAATCACTGAATTAAAGGTCTGAATACTTCTCTGAAAGTGACATTTCAGCAAATACTGAAATTTGTCATTATGGGTTACTGAGTGTAGATTGATGGGCAAAAATGGCAAATGTATCCATTAGAAAATGAAATCTACAACGAAATAAAGCAGGCTGAAATAATGGGATCTGAAAACTGGCTGAATCCATTGTACCAATGCAGGCACAAAGAGGACGTGCCAACCCCACACACAAGGACTCTCCATTTCGTGATGATGCAGACGCTGTCACTCGATATAACCCCCAGGTGAATTTCGGGAACACTTTACAGTGAATGACTAACTGTAGGAACGACAAGACTTCACAGTCCTCTGTAGATTTTGGGGGGATATGTTTCTGTAATTTAAAACAAGCCTTGGTTCCTCAGGAACCTCCTGAATGTGGTAACACTGTCATCGCTTCGCAGTGCTCTCCCAGTAACGCTGTCTCATTGCAATCTGCTGCAAACCTCCTGAATTCCTGAGTGTATTCCTTTAATCACCTGCCATCTGTTTTATCTTTATTGAAAGGGGCGTAGACCCCCAGAGGCTGCCAGATATTCCCCCTGCAGCACTGAACAGCTGCTTAACAGACTTAATAAATGTGGGCACCTCAGGAAGAATGTGTTAAGTTTCATACATTCATAGAGATAAAGGCACCAGAGTGGTTCTTCAGAGCGATGTCTTAGGGGATCCATTTTTCATTCCCTAAAGAACCATCCACATGAAGGTTGTTTATACGTGAAGATCTGTAACAGGGTCCATTAATAGATAATAGCCGATGTAGAAAATAACACCGGTTCTTGGTTTTAAAGGGACTCTTCCTGCATACAACAACACAGATGAGTTCAGGTTTTCTTGATCTGTCCATTGTCCTATTAGGTAGCCACATATTAGGGATCTTTGCAAAGCAAATCAAATGTGGTCAAGCAATTGTTCTACTAGGAACCAAACAACACAGAAAAGTGCCTTTTTAGAAACTTAATTTTTAAGAATGTAGACACTGCAAGTGCCAAGGTGGATGGACAGGCATCCAGGCCAGGTCGGTTGATGATGCCTTTCCTGGCCGGGAAGTGGATGGACAAGAAACAAAACGATTTCTCCTCCAGTACAATAGATGGCAGTACTCCTCTGGCATGGACCCAGTATGGACACCCACAGGAATCCATGGGATTTGTAGTTCTGAGGAACAACCCTGTGCTGCTAGAGAACACTGCAGGGAAAAGACATTCACATGACTCAGAAGAGTATCCACCATTCAGAGTTATGGCACCGCAAGTACTCCTGGGTTCAACATAAAAGGAAGCCATCCAGACTCAGGACTTGAGTCAGAGTCGGGAGGTAGAAGGAGACACTCAACTGAAGGACTGGAAGGAGGGAAAGGTATATTGTATAATTGGTGGCTATTAAAGCAGATCTTGTCCATGTGTAAAAGTTTACTGTGTTGATAAACATAAAACACTGATTTGAACCCCGGACTTTGCTGCGTTGGTGTCTAGGGTTTTGGGCTCGGTGACGCCCCCTACAGGTTACAAAATTCAAAGTTGCATTGCTTCTTGTTGGCACTGAGAGCATTAATATAGATCTAGTTGAACAGGAAAATGAATGTATTCTTTCTTTTTTTCTTTCTTATTCACAGAAGTTGGGGGTGTTATGGCTTGGGCATGTATGGCTGCCACAGATACTGGCACACTTCTCTTCATTGATTATGGACCTGCTGATGGCAGTTGCTCAGTGAATTCCGAAGTGAATAGAAACATCAGATTTGCTCAAGTTCAAGTAAATGTCTCCAAATTCATTTAAACGGTGCTTCATCCTACAAGATGATGTATCCCAAATATTCCTCTAAGGCAACACAATAGTTTTTCCAAGCTAAAAAATGGAAAATTTTGAATGGCCAAGCCAGTCACCCGATTTCAATCCAATTGAGCAGGCCTTCCATATGCTGAGGAGAAAATTTAGAAACATGCAGGAGCTGAAGATGGCCGTTAGTTTGAGAAAATTATTACTCATCCATTCAGAAACACATTGTGTCAGTGAATCAAGAGAGTCGGGGTCATCAGGTGCTATTGATAAATACAGTTGTGTATTGTCAGCATAGCTGTGGTAGCTCACGTTATGCCCCGAGATAATTTGATCTGATGGCAGCATGGAGATTGAAAAGAGCAGCAGATCCAGGAGAGATCCTTGTGGAACACCATATAGAATATCAGGGGTCTTTGAAGTATAATTACCACAACTAACAAAGAATTGTCTACCTGCCAAGTAGGACTCAAACCAATTTAAAATGGTGCCAGAAAGGCCCACCCATTGACTAAGGTGATTTCTAAGAATACTAGGGGGCTCTGCCCCCTGCTCGCTTCGCTCGCCAACCCCTGGTGTTGGGAATGAGAAAGAGCGTGATGTATGAATGAGATATAGAATAGTGTGAAGGTGTAGATGATGCAAATAGAAAGCAAACAATAAAGTGTGTGGCACAGTGTAAAGGGTTATTGGAAAATTTCTTTGCACACGCCGTTTAAGTGTAAAAGGTAATTCCAGGTCAGAACTTGTAAGGTCAATGAAGATGGTTATTGTCGTGATCAGAGTCAAGTTTGTCAGAGCTTAGAAAGAGTTGTGTCTCTCCAGGAAGTAATGCAATGACTTGGGTATTTATGTTTTACACATTAATATTTTTTGGACATAATATAGTGCGTTGTTTTAAAAGGGGCATTTGGTCTAATGAGATTGCTGTTCCAAATCTGTCTGTAACTAAGTCGGCGCAGATAAAGGCTTGAGGAATTGTAATAATATCTGGGAGAAGTCTATCTGTATTGGTGAGTGTACCATCTCCCAGTTGTAATAACCAATTGTTATGATCTGGATGTGGACATCGCATGTTTTGTACGAACTGTATCTTTTGAAAGCAATGCCAATTGTCTGCGTATTTTAAGGTGCACTGAACAATAGCTGAGCACATGGAATGTGGAACAATAGCTAAGCACTGTCTAAAATCTCCTCGTAATAAAAGTACCTTTCCTCCAAAGGGAAGATTATTATTCATAAACGTTTGTAGAAGTTTATGAATGGTGTTGAGTAAGTGAGTGGATGCCATTGTACATTCATCAATAATTAACAGTTTTGCAAGACGGATGTCATGTGCAGTGCCACTGTTAATGTTCATAGTGGATATTGATTTGTAGGATCTAATGCAGTTCATAAAGATTTCAGTTTCAGGTACATCGTTAGTTAGAAGCTTCTGTAGATATTCAGGATATGAATGTAAAGGAGGCAGTCTAATTTGACCGTTCTGATAACAACGTGTAAATTCATTACTTGTATTGCCAGTTGTTTCTTCAGGGAAGTTAAGTGAATGACAATGATTGCAAATGACATTCATTAATCCCAATGAATTTTCCTCAATAGTGGACTCATTATTGAACGCGTTGTCAGCCACCTTTATTTATTTTGTCCCTTCGCTGCCGTTTCTGTATGTCTGAGGCGGGAGGTGTTTCGTTTTGAATCCGTGCCTGTTTCGATGCAGCACTTTGAGACGCGCGCTGTATGCGTCTACGTTCAGTGTGTCTGTCCATACGCGCTCGTTTCTGATAATGTGTTAGTTGAGCTTTACGTTTTTGGAGCCGAGACATTTTTTCTTCCGGAGGTTCAGAAGCGCGTTGTAAGCGCCGCCGTGTATTTTGTTTTTTCATGCGGGTTCGTGTGTTTGGTCCCGTTATCCGAGCCGTATCGTTTTGTACCTGTGATCGTGTATTTATGACTTGTTTGTTCTTCAGCGTGAGAAATATGGATAAGTAATAAGGAGGATCGCACTCACTGTTAATATGGAGCTTTTTCTGCAGTTGAACGGTTAATAGTGCTTCAGTGTAAGGAGATCCACCTATGCTGCATAGTGTGAAGGTGTGGAGATGATGTATGTTTAATACGGATGGGCACTCACTGTTAATATGGAGGCTTTTCTGCGGTTGAACGGTTAATAGTGCCTCATTGTAATGAGATCCACCTATGCTGCATAGTGTGAATTGTGTTTGGTCCCGTTATCCGAGCCGTATCGTTTTGTACCCGTGATCGTGAATTTATGACTTGTTTGTTCTTGAGCGTGATAAATATGGATAAGTAATAAGGAGGATCGCACTTACTGTTAATATGGAGCCTTTTCTGCGGTTGAACGGTTAATAGTGCCTTATTGTAATGAGATCCACCTATGCTGCATAGTGTGAACGTGTTGAGATGACGTATGTTTAATACGGACGGTTCATTTAGAAATGGGGCTTTGTGTGTAGATTTGTGCATATTTGCTTTGTTGATTTGTTTCAGGGTGCACCGTTCCAATGCGATGCAATATTTGTCCACATATGCGAAAGCAGTATGGGCCATTGCCTTTTGGTGGCCTGATATTTACTGCGGTAGATGCAAAAGCAAATGAACTATTGTAGGATCTAATGCAGTTCATAAAGCTTTTACTTTCAGGTACATCGTTAGTTAGAAGCTTCTGTAGATTTTCAGGATATGAATGTAAAGGAGGCAGTCTAATCTGACCCTTTTGACAACAACTTGTAAATTCATTACTTGTATTGCCAGTTGTTTCTTCAGGGAAGTTAAGTGAATGACAATGATTGCAAATGACATTCATTAATCCCAATGAATTTTCCTCAATAGTGGACTCATTATTGAACGCGTTGTCAGCTAAGTGGCGCAATCGTTTAGCAGGTGTCTGCGGACGGTTCCTTTAGAAATGGGGCTTTGGGTGTCACTTCTTATTGATGTTAGTGTGTTTGTGGGTCTGAATCGTCGTTGTTGTGAACGTTTCGTGTGCCATGTCCGTAGTCTGTCCCGTTTCGTCTCTAATGGGCTTGGTGTGGCGGTCATGGCTTCTTTTTTTTGGTGTGGTAGGAGCTTGTTGAATCCTCCTCTTTGTGTGCGTCCCGTTTCATGTGCAATGGGATTCGTGCGGCGCTGTGTACTTTGCCAGCGTCTAGGGGGGATGTTGCTTGGAGGGGGTGGTGGGATTGGTGGGGCGCGAGCGTCTTCTTTCTTTTTGTGTGCCAGGGGCTTGTTGAATCCTCCTCTTTGTGTGTGTCCCGTCCGTTGCTTGGGGGGGGGGGGGGGGGGGGGGGGGGGCTGCGGGTTCTTTTTTTTTGTGTGCCAGGGGCTTGTTGAATCATCCTCTTTGTGTGTGTCCCGTCCGCTACTTGTAGGGGGGGGGGGGGAGCTTGGAGGTGGGTGTGGGATTTGTGGGGCGCGAGTGGCTTCTTTTTTTTGTGTGCTAGTTTCGTGTGCAATGGCTTTCGTGCGGCGCTGTGTGCGTCGCCTGCGTTTGACTCCTTTTTTCTGTGCTCACTCCTTTTTTCTGTGGTCGCGGCCGCCTCTCGCGGCGTCTCATTTCTTGGGGCGCCTGCGCAGTACGTCTTTTTGCGGCTACGGCCCATGGCCGGATGTCCCTGCGTCCATCCGGTTTAGCATTCTCGGTTAGTAATGTGGATTGTGATCAATGGTTTCTCAGATCTAAGAGGATGAGAACAGATAAACGGCCTCTGTCTGCATTTACCCGCAAGTCATTTACTACTTTAATGAGTGCAGTTTCTGTACTGTGATTTGTTCTGAAACCCAACTGAAACTTGTCAGGAATAGCAGGTTTATTGAGGTGGTCTTTTAGCAGCATAATGACTGCCTTCTCTAGGATTTCACTTAACAAAGGCAGGTTAGAAATAAGTCTACAATTTTCAAAAACAGAGGAGTCGAGATTATTTTTCTTGAGTAGGGGTTTAACTACAGCAGTCTTAAGACAGCCAGGGTACACCCCCATATCTAATGATGAATTTACTGCATCAATAACACTCTCAGTAAGCACATCAGATACTTCTTTGAAAAAACTTGTTGATATTGGGTCAAGGATGCAGGTGGAGGGTCTCAGTTGAGAAATTATTTTATATAAATCAGGTAAATCTATCCTGGTGAAAGTATTTAATTTGCTTAAAATGGAATACCGGGGTTTAAGAGGATCAGCTTTGGGGGGTTGAACTATATTATTTCTAATATCATTAATTTTGTGATTAAAAATACAGCAAATGCCGCACAGGTTTCACTGGAAGTTTTTTGGAGGCATTACATTGAGTGACCTGGGTTTAGCAGACGATCAATTGTAGAGAACACAAGTCATCCTCAACACAATATGATAAGTGCAATAGTAATATTACAAGTACAGAGCAGAATTCAGAAGTAGATGATATTACATAGTAGGATTTGGATTTGTTCAGAGTCCTGGAGACCTCGTCATCAAGCTGCCTCCCCCTATTGGCCTTTCCACGGCTGACTCAGTGGTGGGCCAGCGAATCCGATGAAAGGACCCCTCTACCCGTCTACTCCTGTCATCCTCCATCAGAGATGACTTTACTTTAGGCAGGCAAAACAACTTGGCAGGTGGGCCGTGGCACCAAGTGGGATATTTGAGCACCGAGAAGAGAAACAGAATAGGTGAGGGTTAGTAACAAATTCTAACTATCATGTTACTTATGTTTTAGTGCTAATGACTAACAACAGAGATGCAGTCTGTACAGTTCATCAGCAGCTCTAGTCAGGATATGCTAAACTGAAGTCGTGAGTCTTCAGCCGGGATTTAAAAGCTGAGACCGAAGGGGCATCTCTTATAGTAGCAGGCAGACCATTCCACTGTTTAGGGTCCCTGTAACTAAAAGCTCGACCTCCCACTGTTATTTTATTAATCCTTGGAATCATAAGCAGACCGGCATCTTGAGATCTTAATGTGCGCTCTGGTTTGTAAGTCATGATAAGTTCAGATAAGTAAGCTGGACCTTGGCCATTTAAGGCTTTAGATGTTAAAAGGAGGATTTTGAAATCTGCCCTAAACTTATATGTGTTCTCTCAATGTCCCCTGAGAGTTATTGCATTAGTATATAATCCATGATGGATAGAGTTCTGGTGGGTTTATCAGTAACAATATAAGCTGTTGTAGTGTGCACTGTTCTAGGGTGAGCCTTGTTGAATGTGTTATCTGCCTGTGGGTCACATGAGACTGAGTTGTAATGTTGCCGTTTTCTGTTTGCCTTGACAGAAACTTCCTGTTTTATTTGTTTGATTCTTATTTGTGGGATGAGGTTATGCTTGAGTCACTGATCTGCGATTCTTTGTTCTCTGATTTGTGTGCTCAGGTATTATTATCCATCCATCCATCCATTTTCCAACCCGTTGAATCCGAACACAGGGTCACGGGGGTCTGCTGGAGCCAATCCCAGCCAACACAGGGCACAAGGCAGGGGTATTATTATTATTATTATTATCTCCTAAACACGATGAAGCAGCACTACATACCTCACCTAGCAGGAGCTACCTCCTGCCCCTTGTATAAGATAGTTGGCATATCCCTCTCTTCTGTTGGCATTCTCTCTCGGGCAGAGGCTTGCAAGTTATAGGCCATTGGAACATCGTAGGTATTTCAAGCAGACACCCATACTCATCAGTGCTTCATCGACTAGCCTACAACACCTCAGCGAGGTTTGAGAGCTGAACCAGCATACTAATCTGAATACTTCCATCCCTCAGGTGTGACCCTTCCTCTCCTCCACCAGCCTGGTTTCACCAAAGCTTTTTTTTTTTCTCCTCAGCCAAAGCCACCTGGATGCTGTATCTGCCCACCTTGACATGTCTGAAAACAACCTCTTATCGCTTAGACCTCTCTGATGCTCTCCAGAGGAAAACCCTATGGTTGGCTCCAAAGTCTCCCTCCCTTCTGCTGGCTCTCCTGAACTCTCAATTTTACACTTATGAGCCTCCTCTCTCCTTTCCTCCCAGGGTACTGTTAACTACACCAGGGCCACTTGCTTTGTTGCTCTTGACCAAAAGATTTCTCTTCTGGAAATTTCAGCTCTCTACCGAGATCCACTCTCATTTCCCAATTGTTTGGTGTAGCCCAGATCCCTGTAGCCCCAGCCTCTCTACTTGCCTTCTCCTCCAGCTTTAGGAAGTGGATAAAATGGTTGCCTGTAGCCTGGAGCTTGGTACCCTCTCACCTCCTCTTCTCCTCCAGGCCCTCAGGAAGCTGGGCCAGTACCTGATTGTGGCACCAGCCTTGTTTGGCATGATTAAAAGATGTGCTCCAGATTGGCTGGTCTTGCACACCAAGCACAGAAAATTAGCCAAGTTCTCTACTAGTCTACACCCGTGAAGGTCTGTTGGTGTTCATATGACATTGTAAACAGACCACAGTAAAGATCTGATTCTGTATCCCTTCAGAATGCCAATGTGTTTCCAACACCAATTCCCCCCAAAATGTCCAGTTTCCCTGCTGTCTCATGATTACAACCCTGGCTTGTCTGTTCTACTGCCATGCTACGGCACTTAAAGCACTTATTCACAGTAAAACTCAGGCCAGGCCTCATTTGGTTTGTAGTCCAAATAATGTCAGCATGTTGCAGATGCTCTTTCACTTTCAGGGCATTGCCAGCTGACCAGTTACATCAGGTCCTGATGATGGACATCTGCCAGCCATACCCTCTCAATCCCACTGCCCTGTGGCATCAGGGCCTACCACACCTTAGCTGCCTTGTACTCCTCCACTGCTACTGTAAAGTCATCGGGCAGCTGCTGCTTGCTTCTTGTGCTGTACAGGTTGATTCAGACAGACATTTATTAATAAAACAAATCAAAAAAGAAATTTTCATAGAGCTGTTAAGTTTTCAGAAATCTGGTAAACTCAGGAAAATGAAAATAAAATAAAGTAGTAGCTGCACTAATAAATGGCACACAACCCATCTTGTCCAGCATGAGAATAATGACACTGATATCATAAAATGAGTACAGCTGCAATGTAAATACTTGAAGAGAATTAAAAGAGAAATGGAAAACATATTTACGGAGCTATTTTTTCCGTTTGCAAGAGAAAAGCACCTTCCAGAATTCTGACTGCATCTTAAACCCCTTGATGATCTGCTGTTCGTTTCCTGGAGCCGATTTCAAAAATTCCTTAGTGATCAATTAAATGATTGTTGCATTATCAAATAAATGAGTCCCGCATGGACTCTCAATGCGCATAAATTCCAGCTACCCTTAGTAAGGACCCCTATTGGGAGCCTCTGCTTAGAAAACCGCAGGAGCTGGTGAGTACACAGCCACACTAAAATGCTGCATCTGAACAGGTGCAGTTCGGTAATCTCAGAGTCAGAATTTGTATTGCTTAGTAGAGGGCATCTGTTGCTAACATATATAGCCAGAACTTTTTAGTAAGCAAGATGATTTTTTAGTAAAAATAAGAGAAATGCAAGTGATTGTATGTAATTTAACATTTACAGTACTTGAATGGCTGATATCACTTCAAGTGGAACATGTCTTAAGATATCCTGCCATCTTCAAAGTACAACATATTAGCAGGTGCGGCCTTACAAACTGCTGGCAAAATCCAAGTGTTTTAAGTGAGCACACGTGGGCTCTTACTTTATGAAATGCCCTCGTCATTTCTTAACAGAGTAGATCACACAGAATGGTTGTGCTTCAGATAAACGAAAACTGACTTTTCTCACGTACACACTGTTGCCATCACACATTAAGTTTAGCCAATGCCTTGAAATTTCTTTTGCTCTGCCGTCTTAGTTGAAAAGTTTTTAGAGCAAATTCCAACCCATTTTATTCCTACTTATTGACATATTGCTAGTCTATAAATCTGCTATTTTTAATATATTTAAATGATTTGGATAGGAATATAAGTAACAATCTGGTTAAGTGTGCAGATGATACCAAGATAGCAGATAATTTGGCAACCATTATATACAATACAACACAATACAATTTATTCTTGTATAGCCCAACATCACACAAGAAGTGCCGCAATGGGCTTTAACAGGCCCTGCCTCTTGACAACCCCCCATCCTTGACTCTCTAAGAAGATGAAGAAAAACTCCCAAAAAAAAACCTTGTAGGGAAAAATGGAAGAAACCTCAGGAAAGGCAGTTCAAAGAGAGACCCCTTTCCAGGTAGGTTGGGCGTGCAGTGGGTGTCAAAGGAAGGGGGTCAATAAAATACAATACAATACAATACAATACAATACACAGAACAGAACAAATCCTCAATACAGTATAAAAATAAAAATTTTAGAAGTACCGAGCAGAATTTAACAGTAGATGATATCACATGATAACGATTTGGATATATTTAGAGTCCTGGAGACCTCATCCATCAAGCTGCCTCCCCCATTTGGCCATTCCATGACTGAAAAAGCACTGGGCCAGCCAATCCGATGAAAGGACCCCTCTTTCCCACGATTCCTGCGATCCTCCATCAGGGATGATTTTACCTTAGGCAGGCAAAACAACTTGACAGGTGGGCCGTGGCACCAAGTGCCACATTTGAGTACCGAGAAGAGAAACAGAATAGGTGAGGGTTAGTATCAAATTCTAACTATCATGGTACTTATGTTTTAGTGCTAATGACTGACAACAGAGATGCAGTCTGTACAGTTCATCAGCAGCTCTAGTCAGGATATGCTAAACTGAAGTAGTGAGTCTTCAGCTGGGATTTAAAAGCTGAGACCGAAGGGGCATCTCTTATAGTAGCAGGCAGACCACTCCACAGTTTAGGGGCCCTGTAACTAAAAGCTCGACCTCCCATTGTTATTTTATTAATCCTTGGAATCATAAGCAGACCGGCATCTTGAGATCTTAATGTGCGCTCAGGTTTGTAAGTCATGATAAGTTCAAACAAGTAAGCCAGACCTTGGCCATTTAATGCTTTAGATGTTAAAAGGAGGATTTTGAAATCTTCCCTAAACTTAACCGGGAGCCAGTGTAAGGATTTAAGAACTGGAGTTATGTGTTCGTATTTTCTTGTTCTTGTAATAATTCTTGCAGCTGCATTTTGGATTAACGGGAGGCTGTATAAAGAACAATTGCAGTAGTCAATCCTACTAGAAATAAATGCATGAATTAATTTCTCAGAATCCTGTTTATTTAGAAAGCGCCTTAATTTCCTAACATTTTTAAGATGGAAGAAACATGTTTTGGGCAACTTTGTAATATGCGCTTTAAATGACATGCTAGAGTCAAAGGTAACTCCTAGATTGCGGGCTGATTCAGTAAAATTAATTGGGATTATATCATTACAGAGGGACTTGGACAACATACAGGCTTGGGCAGATTTGTGACAGATAAAATGTATATGTCAGTAAATGTAAAGTATTACACATAGGAAGTAAAAATGTTAGATTTGAATACACAATGGGTGGTCTGAAAATCGAGAGTACACCTTATGAGAAGGATTTAGGAGTTGTAGTGGACTCAACACTATCAACAGTGTTCAGAAACCATTAAGAAGGCTCACAGAATGTCAGGTTATATAGTGCCTTGATGTGTGGAGTACAAGTCACAGGAGGTGATGCTCAAGGTGCTTTATAATACACTGGTGAGGCCTCATCTGGAGTACCGGGTGCAGTTTTGGTCTCCAGGCTACAAAAAAGGACTTGGCAGCACTAGAGAAGGTCCAGAGAAGAGTGACTAGGCTGATTGAGGGCTACAGGGGATGAGTTATGAGGAAAGATTAAAAGAGCTGAGCCTTTACAGTTTGAAAAAAAGAGGATTAAGAGGTGACATGATTGAAGTGTTTAAAATTATGAAGGGAATTAATCCAGTGGATCGAGACTGTTATTTTAAAATGAGTTCATCAAGAAGCACGGGGACACAGCTGGAAACTTGTTAAGGGTACCTGCCTGAAAAAGGGGGACTGAGCTGCCTGTCATCTGTTCAGTTAGCCAATAAAAGGTGTCATTTTTCTTCACTTCTCATTACACAAATGTTAGAGAGTTTTTCTTTACATGAAGAGCTGTAAACACATGAAGTTACCTACTTGTGTAGTAGACAGTAGGACCCTAGGGACATTCAAAACTCAACTTTATGTTGTTTTGGAAGAATTAAATGGACAGGATTGACAAGCTTTGCAGGGCTGAATGGCCTGTTCTCATCAAAAGATTTTCAGATGTGACAGCTGATAACCAATAAGCGCTCAGCCTGAAATATAATACATACAGTATAATACAGCTTTGGGATCTGAAACAGACGACAGGCTCATTTGTTTGATGTCATATATTGTATGTACCAAAACTGAATGGAAAAAAGAAAAAACAGGCTGAGCCTGCAGCTAAGCCTGCCATCCTGTAAAGTATTTCTACAGCACTTACATTGTCTGGCAGCACATTGGTGGCTGTCAGGAGAAAGACCGAGGTTACAATACTTTGAAAACTTGACACTCTGCTAAAACTGTCACAGAATCGCATAATTTGTCACGCCCTGTGATTACTCAGTGTCACCCTTAGGTGAAGGCATCAGCACTCCACTTGTCAAGTTTGACTTCCTTTCTAATTACACTAGAATGACAAACATCACCTGAGACCAGTCTGACTAGAATACATGAATCTAAAAATCGGTTTAATTAGACACGAGTATACCTATTTTGTTTGAATAACAAGTATTAATTATCTTCAAATGTTATGAATAAGAGGGTACAAAAATAGATAGATAGATAGATAGATAGATAGATAGATAGATAGATAGATAGATAGATAGATAGATAGATAGATAAGTGTGAAAGGCACTATATAATAGATAGATAGATAGATAGATAGATAGATAGATAGATAGATAGATAAGTGTGAAAGGCACTATATAATAGATAGATAGATAGATAGATAGATAGATAGATAGATAAGTGTGAAAGGCACTATATAATAGATAGATAGATAGATAGATAGATAGATAGATAGATAGATAGATAGATAGATAGATAGATAGATAGATAGATAGATAGATAAGTGTGAAAGGCACTATATAATAGATAGATAGATAGATAGATAGATAGATAGATAGATAGATAGATAGATAGATAGATAGATAGATAGATAGATAAGTGTGAAAGGCACTATATAATAGATAGATAGATAGATAGATAGATAGATAGATAGATAGATAGATAGATAGATAGATAGATAGATAGATAGATAGATAGATAGATATTTATTTGTCCTTTTGACATTTTAGAGGAGCCCTTTAAATATATAAATTACATAAAGAGTTATATAAATATATATACGTACACATACACTTTTTCTTCTATGTAAGAAAGACCAGGATTTCATTAATGTGGAAATGCCAAGGATAATGATAGTATTTAATTTCTACAGTACCTTTTTATATTTAAGTATCAATTAAATTTGTTTACAAACAATACGAGAAAAATGTAATATACAAAGGAAGCAATATGAAAGAATTCTCATTGTGTAAGTCTTTAATGGTTAAAATGGGAAAAAACCTTGACTAACTTGATAACTTATGTTAAGGTCAGCTAGAGTGGATTCAGAATGTATTCAGACCCCTTCACTTTCTGCACACTTTATTGTGTTGTAGATTTAATTTTAAATGGAGTAATTTGCCATTTTTGCCCTTCAATGTATGCTCAATCTCCCATTATGACAAAAAAGCTAAACTGAAACCTCCCAATTCATAGAAGTATTCAGTTCCTTAATTCATTACTTGGTAGAAGCCCCTTTGGCAGCACTTCCAGCTTCGGGCCTTCTTATGTTAAGTCTCTACAAGCTTTGCATGTCTGAATTTAGCCAGTTTATCCCATTTTTATCCTCTCAAGGTCCATGTGATGCGTGAGTTGATGTCTTACACCCTAAAGATGAGGCTGCATCTCAGTACTTTAGCAAAACCAGCTTTATTCTCCTCAAAACAGGAACAGCACGGTTATTTATTGTAGAGAGATCTACCATCCTCCTATACACGGACCCGGCACACAGGCAAGGTCGGGGCCAGGTCACCCATTGGGCAACCGGCACTTTGTGCTCTGCAGTCGTCAGCTTGTTGTTGCTTCTGTGGCGCTGCGAACCTGCGGTTACCTCGGCGAACGGACAAGCAACCCTCAATAGACACGGCAGCTGTGCTTCTGCGTGTCATCCCATTAGGGAGGGTCTCAAAAGAGTTCAGAAGTCTCAGATTGGAAACATCTGTAAACTGCCATCTTCAGGTCTCTCCACAGATGGGGTTTAAATCTGGGCTTTGGCTGGGGCACTCAAGGTCACTCAGAGACGTGTCCTAAAGCCACTGTATGCTTCAGGTCAATGACATGTTGAATGTGAATCATTGTCCCAGTTTGAGGTTGTGTGTCCCCTGAAGCAGTTTTTTTTTTTCTAGGTGCGTGGGTGTGTGCCCTGCGGTGGGCTGGCACCCTGTCTGGGGGTTTGTTTCCTTCCTTGCACCCTGTGTTGGCTGGGATTGGCTCCAGCAGACCCCCATGACCCTGTGTATAACGGGTTGAATAATGGATGGATGGATGGATGGGTAATTAGGGGCCTGAATCACTAGGCCATGATGGGCAGTTTAGCCAGGACATATCTGACACAACTGTTCTTGTTTATTATATATTATATAAATCGTTACATTTCTCCTGAGCATTGTCAATTGGGGAGGCTTACGCTAATGTGCGCTTTTGAAGTTTTGTTAAGAATCTCTTCTTATCGTAGAAGTCCTCAGAAGGGATGAATGTTTGCTGGTAACATGTGTATGAGTGCCAGCGAAAGAGAGACCTGCACCCGCTGCTTATACCACTTCTTCCAGCACAGCCTCACAATGCATAGAATGCCCTCTCAAGATGCTGGCGTTGATGTTTCAGCTGACAAGCAAACGTTTCTTGGCCACAATTGAAGTCTTGTGCTGGTCAAGTAAGAACGAAATAGCAAAGAAAATGCAAGAAGTATGTAACTTTATCCATCCATCCATTATCCAACCTGCTATATCGTAACTACAGGGACACGGGGGTCTGCTGGAGCCAATCCCAGCCAACACAGGTCGCAAGGCAGGAAACAAACCCCCAGACAGGGTGCCAGCCCACCACAGGTAACGTTATATATAAGAACAAAAATCTTAAACATGTCTGCGAAATTTTCTGTATTGCAGGTCCAGATCCAAAACTGGAAACTCGTCATGTCAGAATCAAACCGCTCTAATGGGATGGTCGAGGAGTTCATCATCGTTGGTTTTCCAGGACTTCATGACCGAGCGAGCAAGAACATCATTTTTGGGTCTTTGCTCTCTGTGTATGTTTGCATCTTACTCAGTAACCTCCTGATCATTGGCATCTTCCTGCTTGATGAGGAGCTGCACACGCCAATGTATCTGTTAGTTGCCAATCTCGCTTTTAGTGATATCGTTATCACCACCACCATGGTTCCTAAGTTACTGGCTGTTTTAGGCTCAGGTTCCAATGTCATTTCCATCCCGGCGTGTTTCATTCAGATGTTTTTCATTAGCGCCACAATAGCGGTAGAATCCTTTATCCTTGCCCTTATGTCATACGATAGATATGTTGCGATCTGCAAACCGCTCCACTATTTCTCGATGACCAACAACCATCTGGTGACCAAACAGATCATCTCTTGCTGGGTGAGTGCGTTTATCCTCATGCTATTTCCCGTCATCACAACCTCCAGACTGCAATTCTGTGGCTCAGAAGTGATGAGTTGCTTTTGTGAAAACGCCGCATTGCACAGAGTAGCCTGCAGTGACACTTCCCTCAGCAGCTATGTCGGTTTAGCTTCAGGCATTTTCATAACGATAGGCCCATTTGCTTTCATTGTGTTTTCCTACGTACAGATCATAATGTCCGTTGTCAGAGCCAGCAGCTCCACCGGATACCGGAAGGCCTTCTACACGTGTAGCACACACCTGCTTATCATTGCCGTCTTTTACCTGTTCGCTATAGGAACTTATCCGGCGGGTAGAATTGCGAATGTGTCGGCAGACATGCGTATCATGGTGCTGCTGCTCCAGAATGTAATCCCCCCCTTGATTAATCCGATTATCTACTGCCTGAGGACTAAGGAGATCCAGAAAAGCTTCTTTAAAATACTGAAGAGAAATAAAATACTATCTAAATGCTTTTAAGGTAACAGATGTTTGCTGGAAAAATGATATGCATCTGCATTAAGAGCTTCTAAATGTTATCTATGACTCTGTGTACTGTAGATATGCTTACATTCAAAACATAAAAATGATATTGTGTCTTGTTTAAACTGCCTATAATAAACCTACAAAGAGTTTTTAAATAAATGTTCTAACTATATTCTCTTTGTTCAGTTTTTCTTGAAACTAACACATTTTTCTGCATTAGCACACTTGCATAAGAGAAAGAAGCAAGAGCAACATTTGAGTGTTGAGAATTTTGATTAAGGATCAATGCTATGAAAAGCCTAGGCCTGAAACAACGTTAAAAGGACGCCATTTATTTTGTTAGAGAGGCCTCTTGCCTGCCTGTCCTTCTCATGTGCCTTGTTTTGAGTTTCTGCGAGTCGAGCTGTGATACGAGGTCATCATGTGCTCTGAGGAAGCAAGCGGGCAAACTTCATTTTGAGAAATGAACGGGTCCTCCCTGCGAGGTGTTTGCATGTTCTCCCCGTGTCTGCGTGGGTTTCCTTCCACAGTCCAAAGACATGCAGTTAGGTGCATTGGCGATCCTAAATTGTCCCTAGTGTGTGCTTGGTGTGTGTGTGTGTGTGTGTGGGTTTTGTTTCCTGCCTTGTGCCCTGTGCTGACTGGGATTGGCTCCAGCAGACCCCCGTGACCCTGTACTTAGATAGATAGATAGATAGATAGATAGATAGATAGATAGATAGATAGATAGATAGATAGATAGATAGATAGTGTGACAAATAAAGGCACTGTCGACCCCTTGAACCCTCAGACCAGACGTCAGACACCAGATAAAAGTCCAAATAATGGTTTATTATAATAATACAGTGCACAAAGCACCCTCCTCTCCACAATATTCCAATACACAAATCAATAATCAAATAACAATAACCAATCCTCCACTCTCCCAGACACTTAGCCACCCTGCCTCCCAACTCAGCTCATCTGTCTGGGATCTCCCACAGTTCTTTATAGTCCTCGAACCGGAAGTACTTCTGAGCCCTCAGTCCATGTGATTATCCAGCACTTCCGGGTCAGGTAAAAACATCTCTTTTTCTTCAGCCCGGAAGTATATCATTTCTTCCGTTACTGTGACTTGCAAATACTTCCGGGCTATGCGAAAAATATAAATCCCTGGGCCTCCCTGCAGCGACTCCTGGCAGCCCCCATCATATCCAGCAGGACTGTGTATTATAACTCCACTATCCATGATTCCCTGCTGGTATTCGGGGCACCTCCATGCTGCAAAGAGGGCTCCTTCTGTCCAGTTTTCATACATGGGCCTTTCTGATCTCAGCTTAATTGTTAAGTATTGAATTATTAAGAATTGATTAACAAATGAAAGGCCATCGATCTTAACAGCCCAGGATTAGGCTGTGAGAATGAAGGGAGTGGTAATCACAAGTTGTGCTTCCCTTTGACTCTCCTCTGAAGAGTGACAGCATGGGATCCTCAAAGCAACTCTCCAAAGATCTGAAAACAAAGATTGTTGAGTCTCCTGGTTTAGGGGAAGGCTACAAAAAGCGAGGTTTAAACTGTCAGTTTCAACTGTAAGGATGGAATCAGGAAATAGAAGGCCACAGGCACAGTGGCTGTTAAACCCAGCAGGTCTGGCAGGCCAAGAAATATACAGGAGCGGCATATGAGCAGGATTGTGAGAATGGTTACAGACAACCCACAGATCACCTCCAAAGACCTGCAAGAACATCTTGCTGCAGATGGTGTATCTGTACATCGTTCTACAATTCAGTGCAATTTTCACAAAGAACATCTGTATGGCAGGGTGATGAGAAAGAAGCCCTGTCTGCACTCACGTCACAAACAGAGTCGCTTGTTGTATGCCAATGCTCATTTAGACAAGCCAGATTCATTTTGGAACAAAGTGCTTTGGATGATGAGACAAAAATTAAGTTATTTGGTCAAAACAAAAAGCACTTTGCATGGCGGAAGAAGAACACCGCATTCCAAGAAAAACACCTTCTACCTCCTGTCAAATTTGATGGAGGTTCTATCATGCTGTGGGGCTGTGTGGCTAGTTCAGGGACTGGGGTCCTTGTTAAAGTCGAGGGTCAGATGAATTCAACCCAATATCAACAAATTCTTCAGGATAATGTTCAAGCATCAGTCACAAAGTTGAAGTTACGCAGGGGTTGGATATTCCAACAAGATAATGACCCAAAACACAGTTTGAAATCTACAAAGGCATTCATGCAGAGGGAGAAGTACAATGTTCTGGAATGGCTGTCACAGTCCCCTGACTTGAATATCATCGACAATCTATGGGATGATTTGAAGCAGGCTGTCCATCAAATTGAACTGAACTGGAAAGATTTGTATGAAGAATGGTCAACAATACCTCCATCCAGAATCCAGACCCTTATCAAAGGCTATAGGAGGACAGCGTCTAGAGGCTGTTAGATTAGCAAAAGGAGGCTCAACTAAGTATTGATGTCATATCTCTGTTGGGGTGCACCTGTCTAATTCTGTTTTGATGCATATTGCATATTTTCTGTTAATCCAATAAACTTAATGTCTCTGCTGAAATACTACTGTTTCCATAAGGCATGTCAGATATTAAAAGGAAGTTGCTACTTTGAAAGCTCAGTCAATGATAAACAAAAATCCAAAGAATTAAGAGGGGTTCCGAAACTTTTTCATATGACTGTATAAAGCGGATTGGTGAATCAGGGTAGTGGCACTACGATGCCAGGTATAAGACCCATCTTGGACTTTAAGTAGAAAATCTCGCTTTAATGTCCCGTCAACGTACTCATCCTCAACTAGAGTTACAGAGTCTTCAGAAGCAATGGGAGGGCTGAGGTTGCAGCTGCAAGATTCAAAAAAGCTACAGCTGCTGGTTATCTGAACACATTCGGTAAACGTGTTGTTCAGGACACTTCAGTAGAACATTAGGACATTAGAGAAAGGTGGAGGAGAACGGGGCATTCAGCCCAAGAAGCTCGCCAATCCTATTCATCACTAATCACATCATGTCGAGACTTTTGTTTTTTCTGAGGGTCCCTAAAGTCCTACTCTCCACCATACCACTTGGCCATTTTATTCCACGTTATCTATGGTTCTCTGTGGGAAGCAAATCTTTCTAACGTTTATCTGAAATTTGCCCTCATCAAGTTTCCAAGTATGACCCCCATGTTGTTTTTGAGGAATTTCTTTTAACCCTTAAACCACCAAATACTTGGGGGGGTTAATGCTCCCCCGGACGCCAAATATATTTTTGTTGCACTTTTTAAGGAAACGTCACAATTCACCAAGAAAAAGTGAAATTATAATGGAGCACTTATTTTTTTCACGCAAAGAGCATTACAATTACTGCAACACTGATCATTTTACACACTGCCAATGAACTGTATAAACTATAAAAAACTACTGCAACAGTCTATTATGATATGTACAAGGTGCAACTGACGCCATTGATGAAATTCAGTAAATCAACTACTGTACGCTTGAACTGGCTGTACACAAGAACACACAGAGGCCTACGGTGGCGCTGCCAGGCCAGTCTAGTGCAGCGGCTCAATCCCAGGCACAGTGATGCTGAGTAGCTAAGGGGCGGCAGTGGTCATGAGCTGGCTGTTCAACGAATGTACGGCACTGACTGATCAGCTCCGGCGTGCTGGGAAATTGCACTGGGAAACGACTAGAGCCGGTTGCGGCGTTCAACAAATGTACATCGCTGAAGATACTTGGCTCCGGTGTGCTGGCAAATTGCATTGGGAACCAACTATAGCCAGTTCCGGCGGTTTAAGGGTTAAAGTAACACCTGGGATCACCTTTGCAGCTCCTCGTGGAGAGAATAAAGGATAAAGATTTTAGAAAATCATTCTGGAGAATGTGAACAGAGTGCCCCTGGGTAGACTCCCAGAGTTCTCTAGGATTCCCTAATGAATTTCAGTGTGTGTGCTTAATTTACAATTCTCCAAGCTTCTCTTTTCTTCTCCACTTTCTCTGCCGTTTCTTTGGTTCTTCTCCTGAGAGATAAGGTGCATGTGGTCGTAAAGGAAAATCGAACCTTCTTCTAAATGGATTAAAGTCACTTCCAGTTACAAAACCAGTGTCTTCTACTAGGCAAGTTCATAATAGTTAACATTCCTTGAATTATAGGTCTTTGCCCTGGCTTGAGTTCATTTCATGCCTTCTGGCTCAAGAAGTATGCAGAGGGGCCACTGAAATGATCTCATTTCAACTATGATGTACACCGTTGTTTTCAGATGAAGTCCAGGCAGATCCTGGTACAAGCTGGAGTTCAGTCGCTTAGTTTGGAATGTAAATTGGAAGAACGTGCAGCTTGATGCAGGCATCCCTGGTAGATGTGCTTTCTTAATGATACATTTTATTTATATAGCGCCTTTCCCATGCTCAAGGCACTTACAGAATATAAGAAAGAACATCAGGGTATACAGTATATAGCATTGTACAAACCAGATAAATAAATAAAGAAGATTACGACAGTGAATTCAGAGAAAAAAACCAGACAACATAATTGATGGCCTCGCACAAACACACACATACAGGTTACATGAGCATCTTGACATAAAGGTAAACTGAGAGAAGGGTAATAAAGTCACGTAGAGCTAAAAGCCTTCCTGAACAGATGAGTTTTGAGTTGTTTTTTAAAAGAATTCATGGAGTCAGCTGACCTGATTAATGTCAGTAGGTCATTCCAGAGTCTGGGCGCTATACTGCTGAAGGCCCTGCTGTCACCCATGGAGTGTAGATTAGTGTGGTACACAACAAGATTACCAGAATCAGAGGACCTTAGTGGGCGGGCAGGCACATAGTGATGGAAAAGGTCAGTGATGTAGTTTGGCGCGAGGTTATTTAAGGCTTTGTAGGTTATTAGTAGGATTTTATATTCGATTCTGTAAGACACAGGGAGCCAGTGAAGACGGAGCAGGATGGGTGTGATGTGCTCGCTGCTGCTGGTTCGAGTAAGGACACTTGCAGCTGAGTTTTGAATAAGCTGGAGCTGTGATATAAGATTAGAAGGGGCACCTGCCAGTAGGGAATTACAATAATCGATGCGGGATGTGATAAAAGCATGGACAAGTTTCTCAGCATTAGAGAAGGAGAGGAAGGAGCGAACACGGGATATGTTACGGAGGTGAAAGTAAGAAAGTTTCTTAATGTGATTTATGTGGACAGAATAAGAGAGGGAGAAATCAAAAATGACACCAAGATTCTTTACAGTAGAGGCAGGTCTGATGAGATCACCACCAAGATGGACTGGGAAGGAGCTCATTTTATTAAGTTGTATTTTAGTCCTAATTTGCAGGAGTTCAGTTTTATTGGAATTTAATTTTAAAGAGTTCTGCTCCATCCAGGTTTTAATTTCACTAAGGCAGGTTGTGAGCTGAGAGAGCTCTGATGAAGTTCAACTTTTAACATTGAAGTAGAGAAAAGCCAAGCAAAATGACACCTTTTATTGGCTAACTAGAAAGATTACAATATGCAAGCTTTCGAGGCAACTCAGGCCCCTTCTTCAGGCAAGATGGAATCAATTATCAATTATCAAATATCAATTATCAATTAATGTAATCAGATTACATCTTGCCTGAAGAAGGGGCCTGAGTTGCCTCGAAAGCTTGCATATTGTAATCTTTCTAGTTAGCCAATAAAAGGTGTCATTTTGCTTGGCTTTTCTCTACATTCATAATGGCTAACACGGTACAACACCCTAGTACTACAGATAACATTGAAGTAGAAGTAGAAGTTCTTAACAGGCCTGGTGTGCCACAAAAGCCTAGCAGACTGGGCAGTGCCTACTTTGTCTTACACCTATAAAGAGCATTCAACCCCTTAAAAGTTTTCACATTTTATTGTAATACAATAATATACAATGTTACAATGTTATACAACGTTGAATCCCAGTGGATCGAATTTGGCTTTTTAGACGCTGATCAACAGAAAAAGACCCTTTAATGTCAGAGTGAAAACAGTGTAAGACGTAGGCCGACCACAGACAATCACGACAACGCAATGTCCAAACACACACATATTTATTTACAGTATTTACAAACTACAATTTCTCAGTCCTTGGTTCCTTCAAAACGCCTCCACTCAAGTCTCGCAAGCTCCGTCCTTTCTTCCACCCGACTCCGGCTCTCCGAATGGAGTGAGGCGGCCCCTTTTATCTTGCCCCGGATGTGTTCCAGGTGCCTGACGATGAACTTCCGGCAGCACTCCCCAGTGTGGCGGAAGTGCTGCCCTTGCACCCGGAAGCACTCTGGGTGTAACGCATCCCTGGTCTGTCAGTGCTTCCTGGTGTCCTGGAAGCGTTGTCCCCCAGGGATCAAGGACCATCCGAGTACCAAGGGAAAAGAAGTGCTGCTTTCCCGGTTCCTCCTTCCTCCAGGTATCCCGGTGAAGCAGGGTTCCTGGCCGTCTATCACAACAGATATCTGCAAAGTGGTGTAAATTAATGACAAATAAAAAAAGAAACATAGATATATGTAATACATAAAATGGCATTAAAATGATGCTAGAAACCCTAAAAACTAAACATAATAAAATGATCCATCCATCCATCCATCCATTTTCCAACCCGCTGAATCCGAACACAGGGTCACGGGGGTCTGCTGGAGCCAATCAAAGCCAACACAGGGCACAAGGCAGGAACCAATCCCGGGCAGGGTGCCAACCCACCGCAGGACACACACACACCAAGCACACACTAGGGACAATTTAGGATCACCAATGCACCTAACCTGCATGACTTTGGACTGTGGGAGGAAACCCATGCAGACATGGGGAGAAAATGCAAACTCCACGCAGGGAGGACCCGGGCAGCGCTACCACTGCACCAAAATGATCCCTGATTCAAATTATTACAATCTTGCTACATTCCAATAAAAAAGGAGGCCCTAATTTGTAGAAATTTGTAATTTCTGGAATGACACTGAAACACAGAAACTGGGAAAATGACAGCCAGATTTATTAATGCAGGAGTCCAAATTAAAAGCAGAAGTATGCAGACATGCAGTCACAGTGGACCCCTAAGACTGGACCTGCGAATGAGGCCAGAAGGACTTGCCTGACCTGGTGAAAGTGACAAAAAAAATTCCGGCAGCATTGATGGTCCCTAAGAGCACTGTGACCATAATTGTGAAGCCTTTTTTCGGAACTACTTCTGCCTGACTGTAGTTGTTTTAGCAATCCCAGGTCTACAGGCTGTGGTGGAGGGCTGGCTGTAGTTATTAAGACCTACTGAGACCTTTTCTAGCTTTGAGGTCCAATTGATTAAGATGGATGAGCCTTATCCAGCTCTCTGTGTCTTGGTGTCTAGACCTCCTGACTCATGTAAGGATTTCATCCAAGAATTCTCTGATTTTTTCCCAATCGTACGTGACATTATATGATGGCATTTTAGTTCTTGGAGACTTTAACATTCATATTTGTTGTCCTTCCAAACCTCTGGCCGAGGATTTTGTACATCTTATGGAGTCTTTTGATTTTGTTCAGTTTGTTACAGGTCCCACTCCTACACGTGGTCATACCTTGCACCTTGTATTTTTGTCGGGAGTCTCTGTTTGTAACATTGAAATGGATGATGGATATATTTCAGATCACAGCTTTGTTATGTTTGATGCCACTTTAAGTGACTGATCTTCCTAATTATTGGTCGCTCAGCTTTACTTCCACTTTTCTGTATTTCTTTATCATCTAGGGGTGAAGCATCCTCTCTGGATCTTAGCATAGATGAGCTTGTGAGTCAATTCACATCTGCCTGTGTGGATATTTTGAATGTTGTAGGTCCACTTAAACAAAGGAAACGTAAGCTCAGAAGACAGCCGTGGTTTAATGACGCTACATGTTCTCTGAGGAGGATGTGTAGGAAGGCTGATAGAAAGTGGAAGAAGGATCGTCTCCAGGTCTCCTATGACATCTTCAAAGATCCCCTTGTTATTTATCAATAGGCTGTGAAGGCTGCAAGAACAACGTTTTTTTCAAATGTTACTACGAGAAACTCTAACAGTCCTTGAGTATTATTTAGTGTTGTTGATGCTGTGCTTAATCCATCTGGGGGTTCTGCAAATACTGGGTCATCACTCTCTTGTGATGACTTCTTGTAATACTTTATCAGTAAAATTACTGGTATCAGAGCTAACATTGTGCAGGATCCGTCAGTAGGTGTCATTCACTCTGCTGTACTTCATTAGTTTCAGCCAGCCTCTTTTTCGGACCTGACGATATTTGTGAGTTGTATGAAGTCGTCTTTTTGTCCTCTTGATTGTATGAGTGCCTGCTTGATTCTTTAAAGTTGTGTCTGATGTAATTGGTCCTAATGTGTTGTCAATTGTTAATAATAGCTCATTGCAGATGGGGACTGTTCCTATGTACTTTAGGCATACAGTGATTCAATGCCTGTTAAAATCCCTTGGTTCCTGGTAGCTTCCATCCCATTTCCAAATATCCATTTCTCGGCAAGATGTTGGAGAAAGTTGTGGGTCCAGCTACAGGCTTTTTTTTGGAGCACATCAGTATTCTTGATAAGTTTCAGTCGGAATTCAAAACATTTCACAGCACAGAATCGACGCTGCTGAGAGTGACGAACGATCGGCTGCTGGCAGCTGATTCGGGGGAGTGCTCAATGCTCATTTTATTGGATTTGAGAGCTACGTTTGACACGGTTCATCATGGCATTATGATTAACCCTTAAACCGCTGAACCGGCTATAGTCAGTTCCCAATGCAATTAGCCAGCACGCCGGAGCTGAGTATATTCAGCAACGATCGTTCATTGAATGCCGCAGCTGCCTATACTCGGTTCCCAATGCAATTAGACAGCATGCCAGAGCTGAGTATATTCGGCGAAGTACATTCGTTGAACACCGCAACTGGCTATAGTCAGTTTCCAATGCAATTAGCCAACACGCCGGAGCCGAGTATATTCGGTGAAGAACATTCGTTGAACACCACAACCGGCTATAGATGGTTCCCAATACAATTTGCCAGCACGCCAGAGCCGAGTATATTCAGCAACGTACATTCATTGAACGCTGTAACTGGCTGTAGTCGGTTCCCAGTGCAATTTGCCAGCATGCCGGAGCCAAGTATCTTCGATGACGTACATTTGTTGACTGCTGCATCCAACTATAGTCGCTTCCCTGTGCAATTTTCCAGCACGCCAGAGCTGATCAGTCTATGCCATACATTCATTGAGCAGCCTGCTCATGACCACTGTCACCCCCTAGCGAATCAGCATCACTGTCCCTGGGATTGAGCCGCTGCACTAGACTAGCCTGCGAATATCAGCGTTGGCCTCTATGTGCTTGTGTGCTGCCAGTTCAAGCTCAGTTGGCATAGTCGGTGATTTAATGAATTTCATCAGTGGCGTGTGGTATAGCGGGTCCACAGCTCCCATCAAAAGCCCGTTTTAAAATAAATAATCAACACGCTTGCGGCTTAGCGAGGGGGCATGGTGGTTGTGTGGCTGAAGAGGTTCTCATGGCAATTTGCGATGTGCGCGTTTCTCACATAAGTGCACAGGTGAGAGACCGCCCGCATCTGTGATTGTTCCTGGGGCTGCTAATTTGCTATAGCTGCCATGCCCTCTTGATATATAGAAGCACGAGCCGGCTAGAGAAAAAAAGAAGGGAATGAGAAAGAAAGATGGAGGTTGTTGGAGAGCAGGAAGCAGGGAGGAGAGAGAGCGAGCGCGTGCAGGCTCACAGACAGGCAGCTGGAAGCTGAGCCCCAAGAAGGGTGTTTGGCCAACACTTAGTGGGGGCAGAAGGAAGCGGTCGCTCCCGCTGAGCATTGTAGGAAGGAACGGGAGTGACCAGCGGAAGGACGACTGGCTGCGTAAGGCCGGGAAGGCAACAGGAGTCGGGAGGCTTGGTGGGTGAAGTCCTTGATGTGAGCATCCTAGTCGTCAAGGAAACCAAGACTCGGTCTGGGATGAGTGCGCGACCAAAGCCAGGAATCGGGAGGCCTCCAGACCGGTCGAGCGGAGTGAAGGTCAGCTGCTGAGAGAGCGACTCTCCTGTTGCAGGGCCCAGATGGGTGAAGCAGGGGAGTTGCCAGAGGAAAGGAGACACCGGGCTTGTTGTTGTTGTTTTTTTTAAAAAAGGACTGCTTTCTGCATGGTTTTAACCTCGTTGTTTTTAGAAGACTTTTTCTATTGTTTTTTTAACCTCCACAATTTCACATCTGTTTTTATGGATTATTTATTTAATGAAGACTAATTTGAAGCACTGCACTTTTTTTAATTTGAACACTATACTGTTCTGTTTTAATAAAAGCACTTGACACTTTTGCACCATCCCCTTGCTATGTTTTTTGCCTCACTGCTTAGCTCATCGGTAACATTACCGATGGTGTTGGGTTTAAGGGCTCCCGGACAGCAGATGGGAGCATGCTGCAAACCCGTATCGTCACATGGCGTCACTTGCACCTTGTATATATAATAATAGATTGTCGCAGTAGTTTTTTTTTTTATTGTTTGTACAGTTCATTGGCAGTGTGTAAAATGATCAGTGTTGCAGTAATTGTGATGCTCTTTGCATGAAAACAGTATGTGTTCCATTAAAATTTCACTTTTTCTTGGTGAATTGTGACTTTCCTTAAAAAGTACAGCAAAAAACTATTTAGCATTTGGGGGTGCATTAACCCCCCAAGTATGTAGCAGTTTAAGGGTTAACGGGCTTGAGTGGTGGGTTGGTATTTGGGGAACTGCTCTTAAGTGGTTTGCGGTTTACCTCAAAAGCCGGACATTTTCTGTACATGTGGGTAGCTCAACATCTCCTACTGCTTTGGTAACCTGTGGGGTACCCTAGGGGTCTGTTTTAGGTCCCTTCCTCTTCTCTTTATATGTGTAACAATTCTGCTCTGTACTAAACAAATATAACATCCCGTATCATTGATACGCTGATGATATCTAAATTTATTTCCCATTGCAGTCAGGTGAAATGGAGTCTGTGACAAAGCATTTTAACTGCTTAGGTTGGGAGCATGCACTGATTACAGCGTGTTGCCGCACCCACCACATGGCATACCACCCAGATTGGGGTTCGAGTGCAGCGGGTGACACCTCAGCACCATGCTGGAACACTGTGAGGTTTTTTTTACAGTGGCTGGATGTTTTCAGAACACTGCTTGCAGATTAACGTCATACCCAGGACGGAGCAATTGCAGGTTAAGGGCCTTGCCCAGGGGCCCAATGCAGTGGAGTCTCTTCTGGCATTTATGGGATTTGTAAAGGGAACCTTCCGATTGCCAGCACAGATCCCTAGCCTCAGAGCCACCAATCCACCAAGATGATTTAAAACACTGGATGGCACTAAAGGTCCTGCAGTTAAACGAGTCAAAAACTGAAGTCATTCTGTTTGGTCAACCTACTGTTACCGGTAACATTGGGTCCACTTGTCCGGTACTTGAATCCATGTGCTAAAAATCTTGGGGGGTGATCTTGAATTCAATTTTTAAATTTGACCAACAGATAAATGCTGTTGTAAAGAGTAGGCAATCAATAAAGTCACGCCATTTTTTGTCAGCTAATGACCTACAGAAGCGCATTCATGCTTTTGTTATGCCTCATTTGGATTATTGCAATGCCCTGTATGTTGGGATATCCCATACGATACTGTCTTGCCTGCAAATGGTGCAGAATGCAGCTGCTAGAGTTTTAACCAGCAGCACAAAAAACGGATCACATCTCTCTGGTGTTGGCCTCTCATCATTGGCTCCCTAGTTAGTTACAGGGTGAATTTTAAGATTTTAGTGTTTGTTTTTAAAGCCCTACATGGGTTGGCTCCACCATGCTTAGCTGAGGTCTTCAGATCACCTATCGCTTACTGTCCCACGCACACAGTTGAAGCTGAGGGGCGATTGGGCCTTTGAGGTGGCGGGTCATAAATTGGGGAACAGTCTGCCCCTCGTAATAAAGTTGGCTCCCATACTTCATAGTTTTAAGTTTCTGCTAAAAATGCACTTTTATTCACTTGATTTTAAACTTATGAGTTTCTATTTATATTGTTTATACTGCGTTCATCTTATCTATGTATTTTTTATTTTACATAATTTTATATAAGCTATTTATGTTTGTGTGTTGGTGTATGTGTGTTCATGTATGTAAAATGTTTTCTTTTTGTTTTTCCTTTCAAGAATTCTTTCTCTGACTTTTATTTCATACTGTTACCTTTTATTCTATCTAAAGTGCTTTGGTCAACTTCTAGTTGTTTTAAATGTGCTACATAAATAAATAAAACCAAATTCCATAATTCTTCAACGGAATAAGTGTGGAACAACCGTGACTCTTCCTAGAGCTGGCCACCTGGCCAAACTAAGCAATTGGGGGAGAAGGGCCATGGTAAGAGAGGTGACCAAGAACCTCTGGTTGAGCTGCAGAGAACCTGTGTAGAGATGGTAGAAACTTTCAGAAGGACAACCACCACTACTACGTTATGGAACAGTGACCAGATAGCACATGAAACCCCTCATTGGAGTTTGCAAAAAAGAACTCTCAGATTATGAGAAACAGGACTCTCTCTGATCTGATAAAACCAAGACGTGTTGGTCACATCTGGAGGAAACCAGGCGCTGTTCATCCCTTGCATAATACCCTTCCATCGGTGAAGCATGGTGGTGGCAGCATCATGCTATGGGGTTGTCTTTCACTATTCAGGGACTGAAAGACCAGTCAGGGTGGAGGGAAAGATAAATTAAGCAAAATAACAGAGATATCCTTAATGAAAACCTGTTCCAGAGCTCTCTGGATCTCAGATTGTACCAAAGGTTGACTTTCCAACAGGACAATGACCGTAAGCACAAAGTAAAGACAACACAGGAGTAGCTTAGCGACAACTCTGGGAATGACCTTGAGTGGCCCAGTCAGAGTCCAGACTTGAATCTAAGTGAACATCACTGGAGAAACCTGAAAATAGCTGTTGACCGATCGTCTCCATCCAACCTGACAAGAGCTACAGAGGATCTACAGAGAAGAGTGGCAGAAAATCCCTGGATCCTGGTGTGTGAAGCTTGTTGCATAGGACCGATGAAGATTCCAGGCTGGAATCGCGGCTAAAGGGCCTTCAACTACAGTAAGTAACGGGTAAAGGGTTTGAAGACTTGTCTCAATGGGTAGTTCAGTTTTTATTTTTAATAAATTTGCAAAAATTCCTGAAGAAGGGGACTGAGTTGCCTCGAAAGCTTGCATATTGTAATATTTTTTAGTTGGCCAATAAAAGGGGTAATTTTATTTGACTTCTCACTACAAAAATTCCTAAAATCCTGTGCTTGTTTTTGGGGTGACGTATGGCTCAGAGGTTTAAATTCCTTTTCAAGGCACTGTACCATACAATATAACTTTCTACTTGACTAAATGGGTACCTGTGTAATATGTTTTAAATTCTGCCAAAAAATATTGAACAAAAGTAGGTTAGTGGGAAAGAAAGACACACCACACACATTTTTCATCTAAATTATGGCTTATTTTTTAGTCTTTTGTAACTTGAATGTTAAATTCATGCAGGCACAATTCACATCATATCTATGGTTTGCTAAAACATCAATGTACTTGAAGACCAAGTGACCTTCAGGCTACGGTGGATGCCGACACCAAACCTAATCTCAGTTATAGTGCTATTGGAAGTGAAGATGAGCTGTACCAAAAAATGTTATTTTCATTTGTGACCAAATATTAATTGAAAACAACAACAATCAGAACGTAGAAACTTAGACATAAGTTCTAACCAACATTTTCAGAAAATCAAAACAAATACAGAATTAGATAAAAGAACGTCTCCACTGGCATCCCTTCCTCCATTTCAGCATACACCCTTTCACCTAGTCCTATAAGGCAGTGTTTCTCAACCTTTGGGTAGTGACCCGCTTTTGAGTTGTGAGTCGCAAATTACTATTGCTTCTAATGGTACTTGGTCACAGTGGGTCATCGCTCTGCAGATCATGCTCAATCCTCTCCTCCGCTCTGATGATCGCACTCAGCTCACTAAGGGGGAACCTCCCTATTCTGATGATCATGACAGATTCCCCCAAAGGGCTATAATGATTGTGCTTGAATCACCAAGGAACTCCCCCAGGTGGGTCACAAAGACACTTACATGGGAAAAAGTGGGTAGCAACAACAAAAAGGTTGAGAAACTGTGCTGCAAAGTTATTATAGTTTTGCATTTTTATATTAGTTTTTATTTCTATATTTTTTCTGACCTTACTTGGAAATTCAGTTTAGTTTTAGTTTTCCTTCATTGTGTATTTTTAGTTTTAATTTAGATTTTATTTCACAAAGACATTTCTATTTTATTTTTATATCTATTAGTTTCAGTTTTAGCTTTAGTATTTATGGCATGGAGCTCCTACGGAGTTTCCTTTTGTGTCACCATCAGACAGAACTGTACACTTAACGGATTTGGATACGAGTTTAATGTTAGCGGAAGCTTATTACACTACATGGTTTGCAAAAGTGATTAGTCAGTAACAATATGCTGATCTTGTATGATGACCTAGGCAGTCCCTTGATCAATGTCGGTTTATTTTCAAAAATCGGGAGTGGTGTCCCCTCGACTTTCTCATGAACTCAGATATGGGGATGGATATTTGAGGAGTAAATCTCAAGACAATGATGATATTTTTATATTATATACATTAAAGAACCATCAGCAAGAAATCAAATCAAATTAATAATATACTGAACAATTATTATAAAAGTGAAGTTGAATAAATCGGACTCTGCAGCTGCATGAATAAAAAAAAAATCGAGTATGTGTTCAGGTAAATTACCACTTCCAGTTGATGGATTTGGCCTAAAAGTTAACACAGATCTACAATTCTGGTGTAACAACCACATGCCGAATTTCATCCATCGATCTCGTTGTGTTTTTGAGTTATCATGTTTACACACACACAGACATAATTCCAAAAAAAACTGTATCTTTGGGCTTGGAGAGGTCTAAAATGTTGAGATTCATCAAAATCTCCAGGTTGAATTTTTTCATGATTACTATACTGTACTTTCTCTATACTTTGTATACGAGAAAGTAAAAACGACTATAACTGTATAAAGTGGCAGGTGAATTACTGTCAACGAAAACCTGAGAAATAAACTGAAACGTTATTTACTCATGATTTTTCTGTCCATACGGTACAGGTTTTGTTGACTAGCACATTCCAATTTCAGGCGTTTAAATTACATCTTGATATACAATAAGCACAAAGAAAGGCGGTGCAGTAACTTGCTTTCTATTTTACACGCTTTACATGCCCGTATTCACTAATGCTGTGTGAACAGCCGCCCTCCGGCACCAGCCGCCATTCACTGGATGAATATAAGTGAGTGGCTCGTGGTGGATGACTTTCTGTTTTAGAGTTAAAAGTTACAAGGGTTAAAGACTAACGGCAAGAATATTCATTCAAAAACGAAAACTAAAAATATTTAAGTATATTATTATTTTATTTCAGTTAGTTTTTCCAGCTATTTTAATAGTTTTGTTTAGTTTTAGTTTTTCATTTTGGTTTTGTTAATTATTTTATTTCAGTTTACAAAAATGTTTTTTTAATAATATTTTCAGTTTTGATTTTAGTTTTTGTTAACTATAATAACCTTGCTGAGTTGTAAGGATCATCTCAACCATGATCAGGGGAAACAGGATGCACCTAAACTCAATTTTGAGCTTCATGGCAAAGGCTGTGAATACTTATGTACATGTGCTTTCTCAATTTTTTTATTTTTAATAAATTTGCAAAAACCTCAAGTAAACTTTTTTCACGTTATCATTATGGGGTGTTGTGTGTAGAATTCTGAGGAAAAAAATGAATTTAATCCATTTTGGAATAAGGCTGTAACATAACAAAATGTGGAAAAAGTGATGCACTGTGAATACTTTCCGGATGCACTGTAGATTGCCCTGTACGCATTTGGAAAGGTTGTGTCTGTGGTCACAGTGGTAAAGTTTTGACCTTGACCAGTCAATTCCTCTTGTTATTATCTAGGAGTAAACATGGCCGCTCAGCTCTCTGTTTGTACCAAAAAAGAACAGCAAGCAGTGATTTGCTTTTTATGGGCTAAAGGTGTACTAGTGGTAGAAGGTTTTCAACACAATATGGAGACAGAATTTTACAATGGTGAAGTGTTTTTTTGAGAATTGGAGGATTGAGAAATTCAAAATGGGTAGGATAAATGTTAAGCATGAAGAAAGAACAGAACTTCCAGCCAGATCACTTCCAATAACAATACTGAGCAAGTCTGTACTATGATTCTGGTGAACCAGCGAGGAATGCATCTCCTTTTATACCCGCAGCCAATAAAAAGTCGAACACTGCGTGCTGCTCTTCTATTGTGCAAATGGAGAGTGGAGTGGCCATGTTTACGCCTAGATAAACAACAAGAGACACTAACTGATAAAGGTTGAAACGTCACCTCTGTGACCACAGACACACCACATCTCTACTGGTTCCTGGGGAAATCTGTATAGCCAGTCCAAGCACTCATAAAATTGTGGATTGACTTGCCCTCATAATAATAATAATTCTAACCAATCATGTGCCACCTGACACAGGAAAAGCTGCACGATACACTGCCATTTTGCAATATTTCCACTGCAAGACCCGTGGAGAAAAGAAGATTGCAAAATGTTTTCCAGCAAGACAAGGACAAGGACTGATCAGATTTCCTGCGAGGGGCTAGTACTACCTTAGCCAGAAATTGTTCTCTCAATGGACGAAAACCGAAGTGAAGGGAGGGAGTGTAGCAGAGTGCTAATAAGTGTGCAAAATGACAACTAACCTGGGTAACAGATGGTCTTTATTACCAGAGTCTATGAAAAAACTCGTAGATCTGGTCCACCTTAAAACCGTTCTCACCTCTCTTTTGTCTTCTAAATGTGCCGATTAACACGAGCAGCAAGCAGCCGGCTATTCCACCCCCCACCGTCGCAGAACGTTCACTAAGTTTTCTCAGCTCATGCCTTGTTTGACTATCTGGGAGTGACTGAACTGCTGGAGTTTTAGAGTGGAAATAAT
This sequence comes from Erpetoichthys calabaricus, assembly GCF_900747795.2. Taxonomy (NCBI): domain Eukaryota; kingdom Metazoa; phylum Chordata; class Cladistia; order Polypteriformes; family Polypteridae; genus Erpetoichthys; species Erpetoichthys calabaricus. Next base: position 301,018,870 of record NC_041397.2, on the reverse strand, counting down.
AGATCGCTATTTGGAACACACGCATTTCATGTGTGTTCCGTTTCTACAGTAATCTGTGTAAACACATTTTTAAAACAGAAATGTTTTTCATATTTTAGTAGTAAATGACAAAATGTAGGCATAAACTATATAATGTATGAAGCCTGAAGTCCAAAGATCAAATAAACACTTTCACAAAAGGTTCAAGGATGGTACAACAGCTTCCGTGGCATAGCGGTAATATTTGCTGACTTGTAATCAAGAGTCCCCGGTTTGATCCCCACTCACTCCTATATTTGCCATTTTCAGTAGTGAGCTCCTCTTTGTGTTAATATTATACAGTACACACATACATTTGGTTTGCGTCTGTAACACACGGTGTGCATTTACAGGACTTGTAAAACAAGGCATGAGCTGGGAAAACTTAGTGAACGTTCTGTGGCGGTGGGGGATGGAATAGCCGGCTGCTTGTGTTAATCGGCACATTTAGAAGACAAGGTTTTAAGGTAGGCCGGATATACAAGTTTTTTCATAGAGTCTGGTAATTCTAGTGTTAACACAGCTGGTTAGTTTACATGCATTTTGAGTTTTTGAGGGACAGAATTAATATTACAATAGTATGGAAGAGCCAAGGCAAGGTGATCAGGATGAACATACTGCAACTTGACATCCTAAAAAAATCAGTTGATCTGTCGTGCATTTCATTAGTTGAGAGCTAAGAGTCTCAAAAATCTCAAACATAAAGCTTTTAAAAGTTCTCAGGTTTTCTACTTTAACTCTACAACTTGATAGTTTATTCAAGGCTCCCAAAATGCTTTGCATGTCTTCAGTCTTACATGAAATTAAGTAGGACTCAATAATTACTGTAATGATGTTATTAGTGAAGATCTTTTCAGGAAGAAAGTAACAGCATTTGCAGTAAAGAAGCCCACAGGAGAATGGGGGCACTCGCTCAAATGAGATGCCCACAAATCGCAATTGAGGGTCAATGAACCTCCAACTTCTATCACAACCAAATGACCCACTGGAAACTGCAGTCAACATCCACAACTCATTAGCATCCTCCTACACGGAAACCTTCAACCACAACCTATCTGCACATGGAATCCATCCATTGTAATTAGTCAACAATCAGTAAAACCATCTTCCAAAACCAATCCCCATTTCCCACCATCCCATGGTAACATTTCACCACAGCTGACCAGCACAAGGAAATCATCTACTGTAACTGATCAGCAATCAAAGAGACCATCTTCTGCAACCGATCCCCATCGACTACAACTGATCTGCACAAGGAAACCATCTACTGCAACCAATCACCAAAGACATCATCCACCACACTTGAAACATCATCAAATCAAATGTCGAAACCAATATACACAACCAGCCACTGTAGACAATTCTAATTTGCTCCTGCATGGGTATGTGTAAAAGTGGGAAATTCAATGGAACCAGGCTATTTCTAATCTTTTTTTGCGCCATAAGCAGCGTAACTAATTTTGGGCCATCACCTCTCTTCACAAACGGTCACGTAACTTGATTAGGCAAGACAAATGTCCATGCCCACGATGTTGAATTAGAGAACATTATTTTTTTTCTTTTGGTTTACTTTATTAATCCCTTGGAGGGGGAATAGTTTTTTCACATGACCTTTGGAGGTCAGAGTGCAGGGTCAGCCATTTTACAGAACCCATGGAACAATTTTCAGGTTAAGGGCTTTGCTCGAGGACCGAGTGGAGTAGCATCCCTTCTGGCAGTAACGGAGCCGGCAACCTTCCAGATACTTCAGTACACCCCTGCTCCTATAGACTCTAACAGTATTTGATGGATGATCTGATCACATAACCTGGACCTGCATAGCTAACAACACTATTACAGAGGACCTTCTTTCACTCAGGTGGTCCACAACCACAAGGAAAGTATTAGATTCCAGACTATAGCATGCACCAATCAGGAACCTGATCTCGATTTTAATATGCTTTAAGCCAGTGTGTCTCAACTACTGTGTGGATCGTGAGTTGCCGTCGGTGGGTTGCAAGTGGCCATCGTGACCTACCAATCCCTTGACAGTGTTGTATGATTTTTCTGTTCATTTCTAACTGTGCCCGTTTCACCATGAGGGGTCAGCAACCACCATCCCATGAAACGATTGGCAGTGTTGCTCAATATTTCTCCCTCTTTCTAATTGTCCAAGTTTCACCAAGGGGGTATACACTATATCAGCGCCCATCAAACCCCCTGCTCTTCAGTTGCTGTCTATGGGTTGAAAGTGAAATTGCATTACGGTAGAACTGGGTCCTGGGACAATAAAGGTTGGGAAAAACTGGTTTAAGCTATTTAAATTATATTCTCTGTCTGCATATTTAGTTATTTTGCACTACTATATTCTTCCATATAAGTATTACTATATAATTTACAAAAGTGTTAATCTGCTTTATTGAAGGAAAGAAAAGACAGAAAAGTCGAAAAATTGGATATTTATTAATTATTGATTATTATTTTTTTATTAACCCTAGCATTTGGGTTTGTAAATAGTTTATGTCTCAATATGGATATGGTACTAATTTTCTCAAATTCAGCATCTTCCTTATTCTATCTCGGAATTCCTTTGTTCGCCAACAATATATAATTGGATTCAGCAGAGGTGGGATTACATTTTGAAGGACTGATGCCATCATATGGGCATCTGGAGAAGTGTCAGGCAGCATAGTTGATATGTGCACACCAGCTCCAACAAGAAAGAAGACAAGAAGAACCAGCAGGTGGGTACTACAGGTAGAGAAGGCCTTTTGGCGTCCGTCAGAGTTAGTGATCTGGAGAACTGACATGACGATCCTCGTGTAGGACATAAGGATATAGACTAGAGGCACTATGATCACAGGCAAGCTTGCAGCCAGTATTACATAAGAGCTAAGAGAAGTGTCACTACAGGCTAACCTCAGAATAGAGGAGCTGTCACAGAATGTTTGGACCACTACATTGGACCCACAGAACAGCAACCCCTGGATGACAGTGATTGGTGCAATCATGACAATGAATGCACACAGCCAACAGCAAATGATCTGCTTCGTGACTATACTGTTGTTCGAAACCGTGAAGTAGTGGAGGGGCCTACAGATAGCAATGTATCTATCATACGCCATGAGTGCAAGAAGAAGCGACTCTGATGTGTTCATGGCCCCGCAGATAAACATCTGAATGAAACAGCCTGTAACAGAAATGGAGCTGGACCCTGCACTAAAAACAGACAACATTTTGGGTATTGTAGTAGTGGAAATAATTATATCCACAAGAGCTAGATTGGATATTAACACGTACATAGGGCTATGCTGTTCTTTGTCAAGTACCCACATCATTACTATAAGCAGATTTCCAAAGACTATAAAACAATAGAAAAGGAGCAGCACCCCAAAAATGAAACTCCTGCTGTTCTTATCTTGAAAACCTGGGAAGCTAACAAGGATAAACTCTTGAAACATTCCAGCAGTTTGGTTCCGTCTCCACATAACGGATATTTGTATGCCACATGAACTCTGGACCTAAAATGACAGAAGAACAGAAAAAGAAAAATGTCACATTATTGAAGTGCACTTTTGTTTTTAAAAATAAACTTTAAAGGTTTAACTCTGTCTTCTTCAAAAATTGCTTCTCTTCCCCTATTTTTTTCATTTTTTTTATTTGATCTGCTTTACGTAAGAATTGAAAAATAATGATGTCAAGACTGCAAACATGGAATAGATAGATAGATAGATAGATAGATAGATAGATAGATAGATAGATAGATAGATAGATAGATAGATAGATAGATAGATAGATAGATAGACCCACTGGGGGGGGTAATCTTGGTGCTGGTCCCAAGTCCGGATAAACAAAGCGGGTTAGTGACAGGAAGGGTATCCTGTAAAAAAGTGGGAAGACATGAAGAGGAACAAGAAGACACCATCCACCTTGACTTTCTAACTCCATGTTTCTTTACATGTCATGTTACCAAACAGTCCCTGTGTTAAGTCAATTATTATTATTATGATTATCTACAGTACTTACTTTCTGTAAGTCATAATGTCAATACAATAGCTTACAAAAGAGATTTATTTCACCCTTACTATATCAGATTTTCAGAGGGTGTCCATACACTTTGTTAGTATTTTAGAACATTAGAACAATTGAGACGAGAACAGGTCATTCAACCCAATAAAGCTCGCCAGCCCATTGTGTATTCAAACCTCACATTTTTCCCTTCTAATTTGGTGGCATTGCCATTTAATTGCTTAACTTAAACACTTAGGTTAACCTTCCACAAGCTTCTCACCATACATGCAGAAAATTCTGGCCATTCCTCTGGACAGAATGGGTGTGGGTCAGGTAGGTTTGTTAGCTTCCTTGCTTTTTTTAGTTTCTAGAGAGTTCAGGTTGGGGCTTTGTGATAGCCACTCCAATACTTTCATTTTGCTGTCTTTGTGCCATTTTCTTATAACTTTGCAGGCATGTCCTGCTGGAAGACCAAGCTGATGTGAATTTGCGACCAAACTGATGTCTTGATGTGCTGCTGCAGAACTTGTAGATAACCCTCCTTCCTCATGGTGCCATTTATTTCCTGAAGTGGCCAGTCCCTTTACCCACACAGTATGAAGGTGCCATCTCTAAGCCTTCAGCTGGTCAAAGTGTTCTTTGGCTCACCAGCCTCATACTACTTCTTCCGTATATATTGGATGCTCATTAGGAACTAGTTCAAAAGAGTGCGTTCATTGAACAAGCTCATTTTTCTAAGCAACGGTGAACTTAACGTAATGTATTTGCAAGTGAAGAACTTGAACACGAGCTAGTTCAGATTGGGTTCAGATTAAATGTTTGGCCTTACCCTGTAATGTAGGGGTTGAGCCGAATCCGAATATCCAGTATTCGGATAAGCACAAATAGTGGATTTTTATGAATATTTATCTCGTACGAATTTTTTGTCATTTATTTGTATTTGTAAAAAATAATGTCAAATCAAATAGGCACTGCCTGTGTCTGCCTGCTTGTGCTTATGCTACACCACCACTGACATGAGCACGTGGTGAAACTCTGCTTTCGCTTTTTGGAAAACATTTCATTTTATATTTTTCCCCGTCGGACATGCAATATGTGATGTGTATTTTGCCCAGCCGTCCACTAAACAGTATCATCTCCAGACAGAGGAGCAGCTTCAGCGACAAACTGCTGTTACTGTCCTGCTCCACTGATAGACTGAGGAGATCATTCCTCCACCACACTATGCGACTCTTCAATTCCACCCGGGGGGCTAAACGTTAACATTATTTAAAGTTATTGTCTGTTTTTATCTACATGTTTATTACTCTTTAATTTAATATTGTTTTTTGTAGCAGTATGCTGCTGCTGGAGTATGTGAATTTCCCCTTGGGATTAATAAAGTATCTATCTATCTATCTATCTATCTATCTATCTATCTATCTATCTATCTATCTATCTATCTATCTATCTATCTATCTATCTATCTATCTATCTATCTATCTATCTATCTATCTATCTATCTATCTATCTATCATATAATGCATTTCACATCTATCTATCTATCTATCTATCTATCTATCTATCTATCTATCTATCTATCTATCTATCTATCTATCTATCTATCTATCTATCTATCTATCTATCTATCTATCTATCTATCTAACCCCTATTCTCTCTTTTGTTTCTTTTTCCGGTGTCCTTTTGGTGGTGGCTTTCACCACCACCATCTACTCAAAGCACCATGATGTTCCAACAGTGAAGAATTAAAAGCCAGAAGTCTGCATGTCCATTATCATCAAGTCCTTCCATGAGAACCCTAGACACAAGAGGACTATTTCATTTATGTTAGGTATAAAGCCCAGAGGGGACTGGGTGGTCTTGTGGCCTGGAACCCCTGCAGATTTTATTTTTTTTCTCCAGCCGTCTGGAGTTTTTTTTTTTTTTTCTGTCCACCCTGGCCATCGGACCTCACTCTTTTTTTTATGTTAACTAATATTGTCTTATTTTAATTTCTTATGTTGTTATATTTTTCTTCATTATGTAAAGCACTTTGAGCTACTTTTTTGTATGAAATGTGCTATACAATTAATCGTTATTATTATTATTATTATTATTATTATTATTATTATTATTATTATTATTATTATTATTATTATTTCTGTCTGGCTGCCATTTAATGAAGAAAAAAAATCAGTTCAGAGCAATTAATCCTTAAAAACAGGGCTATTGAAATGAAGGGAAAAGGAGTTAATTAGCAGTGAAAACTGGTCACTGATTAGGAAAAGGGTTAGAATGAAAACCTGCAGCCACTGCGGCCTACCAGGCCTGGAGTTCAACCCCCCTTGCCTAGGCGGTCACAACCCTCTCTCAAAGCCTATACACCCTGTGATGGCAGGGCTGGAGAGCAGAGGATTACACGTAACAGTGTAAAAACAAAAATGCATCCCTTACTCATTTCCTCAAGGCTTCCTTGGTTCTTCATAACACTTCCAAAGCCTCAGTAAGTGCTGATTCATCTCTGCAATGTGACCTACCAATAAAACTTCAATTTGGAGTGGGGTGAAGTGATGTAACTGAGACACGTGTCTGTTGATATTCCATACTTAGTTATAAAACCTGCAAATTCCTTCAAATTAACAAATAATTTTACCAGCACATCAAAGGCTCTTAACATGACACACTGAATACAGATGAATACTGTAACTTATCTACTGATGTTTTAGAAGCACAATAAGGTCTTGTTATATAAGAGTAAATAAGTAATAGACACATTATTACAGTCCCTAAACTAAAGTGTTATCCATATATCTAAATGGCCAGCGGCAGACTGAGCTGCTTACCAGGGACAAAGCTTTCTGTGTGGCAGTGTGCACTGCTGGTTACATTTGGTGACAATTGAAACTTGAGTTTGTACTATTCTGTACCGTATCTTAGCATTGGGGACAGCTGTTATATATACAGTCATATGAAAAAGTTTGGGAACCCCTCTTAATTCCTTGGATTTTTGTTTCTCATTGGCTGAGCTTTCAAAGTAGCCACTTCCTTTTAATATATGACATGCCTTATTGTAACAGCAGTATTTCAGCAGTGACATTAAGTTTATTGGATTAATAGAAAATATGCAATATGCATCATAATAAAATTAGACCGGTGCATAAATTTGGGCCCCACCAACAGAGATATGACATCAATACTTAGTTGAGCCTCCTTCTGTAAATCTAACAGCCTCTAGACGCTGTCCTCCTATAGCCTTTGATGAGTGTCTGATTCTGGATGGAGGTATTGTTGACCATTCTTCATACAAATCTCTCCAGTTCAGTTCAATGTGATGGCTGCCGAGCATGGACAGCCTGCTTCAAATCATCCCATAGATTTTCGATGATCTTCAAGTCAGGGGACTGTGATGGCCATTCTTGAACATTGTACTTCCCCTTCTGCATGAATGCCTTTGTAGATTTCCAACTGTGTTTTGGGTCATTGTCTTGTTGGAATATCCAACCCCTGCATAACTTCAACTTTGTGACTGATGCTTGAACATTATCCTGAAGAATTTGTTGATATTGGGTTGAATTCATCCAACCCTCGACTTTAACAAGGGCCCCAGTCCCTGAACTAGCCACACAGCCCACAGCATGATGGAACCTCCACCAAATTTGACAGTAGGTAGCAGGTGTTTTTCTTGGAATGCGGTGTTCTTCTCCTGCCATGCAAAGCGCTTTTTGTTATGACCAAATAACTCAATTTTTGTCTCATCAGTCCAAAGCACTTTGTTCCAAAATGAATCTGGCTTGTCTAAATGAGCATTGGCATACAACAAGCGACTCTGTTTGTGGCGTGAGTGCAGACAGGGCTTCTTTCTCATCACCCTGCCATATACTGAAGATGTTCTTTTGTGCAAATTGCGCTGAATTGTAGAACGATGTACAGATACACCATCTGCAGCAAGATGTTCTTACAGGTCTTTGGAGGTGATCCGTGGGTTGTCTGTGACCATTTTCACAATCCTGCTCATATGCCGCTCCTGTATTTTTCTTGGCCTGCCAGACCTGCTGGGTTTAATAGCAACTGTGCCTGTGGCCTTCCATTTCCTGATTCCATTCCTTACAGTTGAAACTGACAGTTTAAACCTCTGAGATCGCTTTTTGTAGCCTTCCCCTAAACCATGAGACTCAACAATCTTTGTTTTCAGATCTTTTGAGTGTTGCTTTGAGGATCCCATGGCTGTCACTCTTCAGAGGAGAGTCAAAGGGAAGCACAACTTGTAATTGACCACCTTAAATACCTTTATATCTCATGATGGGACACACCTGTCTATGAAGTTCAAGGCTTAACGAGCTCATCCAACCAATTTGGTGTTACAAGTAATCAGCATTGAGCAGTGACAGGCATTCAAATCAGCAAAATTACAAGGGGACCCACATTTGTGCACAGCCAGTTTTTCACATTTGATTTAATTTCATACAACTAAATACTGCTTCACTAAAAATCTTTGTTCGGAAAACACCCGAGTACTCCGATGTTCCTAGGAAATGAAAGACATACCACTGTTATCTTTTTTGTTGAAAGTAGAGTCAATTATTATGCAGGCTGAGAGGGGTTCCCAAACTTTTTCATATGACCGTATATATTTTCATCTGCGTCAAAACTAGTTCATTTCATTAATAAGTACAAAACTGGAATCACCAGTTGAAAATTAATTGAAATTCCGCAGGAAAGCACAATACTTTCTTTTTATGTTTTTCTTTATACTTGTAGATTTGCCCTAAGTCAACAACAACATTTATTTCTTTAGCTCGTTTCTATACAAGGGATGTAGCTCAAAGTGCTATACAAGTAGTTAAAGAAAATAAAAATTGAAAATATAGAAAAACTAAATATTGGCGATTCTAAATTGGCCCTAGTGTGTGCTTGGTGTGTGGGTGTGTTTGTGTGTGTCCTGCAGTGGGTTGGCACCCTGCCCAGGATTGTTTCCTGCCTTGTGCCCTGTGTTGGCTGGGATTGGCTCCAGCAGACCCCCGTGACCCTGTGTTCGGATTCAGCGGGTTGGACAATGGATGGATGGATGGATGGCTGGAAAAACTAAATATACAAATGAATAGATAAAATACCAAAACTAAGATTAATGCATTGCACACTTAAATACTACAGATAAAGCAGAGTCCTTAATTATAGTCTCTTATGATTTGGTAACATGATCAGATTACAAGACCACTGTAACCTGAGGCTTACCTATTGTATGAATATTTTAATTTTCAAAAAACATCGCCTAGGGATTTAAAAAACAGCAAGAGGAACGAAAAAAACATGTGGTGTTAAATTGAAAAAAAAAAATAGAGAAGAAGAAGAAGAAGAAAGCCTTATCAATAGCCTAAAAAGTGAGCTAAATCTTAAACCACCTCATTTCTCAATTCAAAAGGATCTGTTTCACTTATTATTTATATTGACATTGTGGCGGATGGCCTGCCCAGCCGGGACTCCTGGAAAGACCAGGAAAGGGACAATACCTTCCTTGGACCACAAGAGGGCAGTCGTCCTGGTCTGCATGGGGGCCACGGGATCAGAGCTTAAAAGCTCCATCCTGTTGGGGCTCGTGGCCACCGCCAGGGGCCGGCCGGAGGATTGTGGAGCCCTGGATTACAGCACTTCCGCCACACTTGGAAGTGCTACCAGAAAAAATTCCAGGCACACCCGGAGTGCTTCCCCACCAGGAAGTGCCATCTGAATATCATCAGGAAGCACATGAGACACATCTGGGTGCAGTATAAAAGGAGCCGCCTCACTCCATTCAGAGAGCCAGAGTCGGGAGGAAGAGGACGGAAATTGTGAGGAGCAGAGTAGAGGCGGCAGAAGAATTGAGAGAGAGTAAAGGAAGAAGGAACTGTGAGCAATTATAGCAGATTTGTGCATTGTGTGGTGTTGTAAAAACGAAAAGGAATATTAAACGTGTTTTTGGACATTTGGTGTCTGTCTGTCTATATAAGGGGGCTGATTTTCCACAACATAAATATGTGTCCTTCTCTAAACTAACTTCTAAAGAGTAAAATAAAACAGTGCAGAGAGCTGAAAAGCCTTTTATGGAAAAGAATTGAAAAAACAATTCTGTGATAGTGGTGCAGCCTCAAGCATTAAGCACCACTTTAAGTCAAGGTGGCGCTAAACCAGAAGATTTATTTTTTTTTGTTAAGGTAAAAGTGAGTCATTTTAAAAGAATGGCACTTACCGTTACAGATTGAGGGCGCTGTCCCTGCGGGTGAGTGCTGTGAGGCTCACGTGTCTGAGCGCACGGATAGCCTGTATAATGGCCAGTCAGTACAAACTCCCTTGCTGGTGGTTGAGCTTCACAGACCGGTATCCTCACAGCCTGCCCGTCGTGAGTGGTTTGAGGTGTGGCGCACCTGGAAGAAAATACCAACATTGGTAAGGAAGGTTATGTAAGAGAAGGGGATCCCACATTTCCAGTAAATAAGGTTTGCTTACTGGAGCAACTCCTATGGTGTATGTGAGCTCAGCACAGCTGTTGACCATCCATGGGGCTTATACGCATATGACCAGCAGTTGCTCGGGAAGTGTCACGGTGCACAGTGTGAACATGCCAGCATCTACTTTGATTGGTGAGAGGAGTAGACGGGGGCAGTGGATTGGCTGGGTAATCTTTGCCCGGTAAATTTAAGGAGTTACTGGACAACAGGAGGTGTCTGTGTATCTAAAAGTGAGGGTTAGGGTTAAGCACTGCTGAGCTATAGAAGGAACAGTTCTATCTATCTATCTATCTATCTATCTATCTATCTATCTATCTATCTATCTATCTATCTATCTATCTATCTATCTATCTATCTATCTATCTATCTATCTATCTATCTATCTATCTATCTATCTATCTATCTATCTATTATATAAATTAAATGTAAAAGCAGAGGTCGGGCTAGCATGGAGAGTATTTTATAAACTCCCTAATAATAAGAGAGCAGGCGATTTACAATGAAGAATCGTACACGGGGTAATCGCAAATGTGTTCCTGAATAAACCTCAGAGTGATGTGACTGATAAATGTGCAAACAGAGGACAAGACAGTTCAACAGAGATCAAGTATTTATTAAACTTAATCAATACAAACTTTATAATAAGTGGCTACTGTTGTGGAGAAAATCTCAGAAAAAACAAGCAGAGTCTTCAGAAAGACAGTCAGAATTTAAGACTGTTATTGCACAGCATAGAAAACAATGGCAGAGCACATAAAGCCTGTCTCAGTTCATGAAGTGAGCCCCGAGTGTCCAGAGAGCCCCGAATATATTACAATTCTTATAACACAATGCCCCCCATTTCCAGACTCGTTTCCCAACATCTACTGTATAGAGGTTCCCATGATGTTGTCCCCACTCAGCAGCTTTACCCATAATAATATTCTTGCCCCTGAAGATATCTCCATAATAGTCTTCTTCCCAATTAACCTTTTCATAACTATATTTTTGCTGGCAGGACATATTTGCCATCATGTGATTACCGCTCCCTTCATTCTCACAGCCTAATCCTGAGCTGTTAAGATTGATGGCTTTTCATTTGTTAATCAATTCTTAACAATTCAATACTTAACAATTAAGCTGAGATCAGAAGGGCCCATGTATGAAAACTGGACTGCCTAATTATAATTCAATAAATGATAGTGCCTTTACTATCTATCTATCTATCTATCTATCTATCTATCTATCTATCTATCTATCTATCTATCTATCTATCTATCTATCTATCTATCTATCTATCTATCTATCTATCTATCTATCTATCTATCTATCTATCTATCTATCTATCTATCTATTATATAAATTAAATGTAAAAGCAGAGGTCAGGCCAGCATGGAGAGAATTTTATAAACTCCCTAATAATAAGAGAGCAGGCGATTTACAATGGAGAATCGTACACGGGGTCATCGCAAATGTGTTCCTGAATGAACCTCAGAGTGATGTGACCGATAAATGTGCATTCTGTGGGGAGAAAAAAATTGTTTATCATTTATTTTTATATTGTATGAGACTGCAAACTCTGTTTGTGTACTTTCAGAAAATATGTGAAACATTTACTGTTTCTTTTGATGATCAGAGATTTATTTTGGGCATGAAATATAACAAAACATCAAAATCAAAACTTCAACTTTTAAATTATTTACTTGGGCAAGCAAAGTTAGCCATTTTAAAAAGCCGTAATAATAAACAGAGTGGTACATTGCCTGATGATGTACTCTTTATTTTCAAATTTTATGTAATTTCGAGAATTAAGCTGGAATTTACGTATTATAAAACAATGTGTAATATTGAAGAATTTGAAAAAGTGTGGGGAGTGAAGGGGGTGCTGTGCTCTATTGAGGAGGGGCAACTAAAAATGAATTTGGAATAATGAAGAAGAGCGGGTGTGAAATTGTAATGTTAAATGTTAGAAGGATTAGCTGGAGTACTGAATACTAAATACAGACATGTGTACTTGACTTAATGTGAGGGGACTAGGGAGTAGTGGAGGAGTAATGACATTGTTATTTGTATTGAGAAATTGTTATTTGTATTGATGTGTTCATGTCTTCCGTTGCAAAATAAAGTTTGTATTAAAAAAAATCTATCTATCTATCTATCTATCTATCTATCTATCTATCTATCTATCTATCTATCTATCTATCTATCTATCTATCTATCTATCTATCTATCTATCTATCTATCTATCTATCCAGCTGTTACTGTATATCTGCACGTCTTCATCTACTGTATGTACTCTGCAGTAACCCCATCTATTAAACCAATCAGTCATACCATGTTATATCACTTATTGCACCTCTATCTTACTCTTACTCCCCATCTCATAGTTCCTTCCACACGTCTCTCTTTCTCTCTGATTATCTGTAAAATCCACCAAAGCCCCCTTACCTCAGTGTACCGTAGTCTACTTGGTGTGCGAGACTTCAACAAGACCCAGTGCCTGAGTTGTCCTTGTTTTTGTACGCTTCGCTGTTCTCAGTTGGCTTTATCTATTTTAATGACTAACAATTACAATTATTAGGGGAATTCATTAAGGCTGCCTGACTTTGGCTCCCAGTAGAAACTATTGTACACTTCCTGTATTTGTTACATCAATAATTTTATAGAAGAAAAGAATGAACTCTATGAAGCAATAGTATATGTACCAAATGTATGAATTTTAGTATGCTAATAAAATAATTTAAAATGATGGCTTTAAATGAAACACCACATCCATCCCAATGTTATCAAATCTGGTTAATTCAGTTCAGGGAGTGAGGGGCTGGAGCCGATTCTGGCAGCACAGGTCAAGTGTCTGTGGCCTTTAGGGGACCCTGAAAGGCATTTGAATTGCACCCTTGAGCATTTGGTGAAATACTTCATATAATTACAATATACAAACACCAAATGCACCTACTGTACATAAACACCTCCTGTTTGATCTTTTGTGTTTGCTGGAGGCAGTAATGTCACCATTGCCTAAATGAATGTGCACCAACATAATGAGAATTTTAATATCATACTGAGGAATGGATTTGTTACAACAGGCAGCACTTAAAATAATATGTCCAGATGCATTTCCAGTTGAATGTTTGATGGCACAAAAAAGTGAAACTTAGCAGTAGAATAATACAAGCAATAAATAAATACTTACTAATAATATTGGCAATAATTATAATGAATAACACATGTTTTTAATTATAGCACCTTTCACATGCTAAACAAAAAAACTAAAACTTGAGTCATTAAGTTAAAAAAAGAAATTTAATAAATAAGACCAACATCGTGTTTTGTGTCTGTAGTACAGTATTTGTACAACTCACATCATTGTGAATGTTCTTTATTTTTTCCCCGAGTAAGTGCTCTTACTACAACAGACTGGCCATAAATCCCTTGTGCTTATTATATTCTGTACAGGATTTCTTCTGTTTCCGAATTTTTGCACCATTCCACTACATGTTAATTTCTTCAGCATTTTTCCCTCACTATCTCATAATGGACCTCTGGCTCACTGTCCACTGTCCTGTCCTGTAACTGGTGGGTGAGGGCCTGGTCCTTATAGCTCCTTGACAGCATTATCTGGAGATGGTTTGCCTGGTCAAAACCTTATTGCACTTTCACCTACTCTTTTTACTGAGAGTGTTGTTACACAAACATACAAATGTATTTCTCAGAGTTGCCCTTGACTGGTCCCTGACTTATATGTGGAAAACACGATTGGTAAAGTCAGCGCCCACGTTAAGATCCTCAGAAAACTGGCCATTAACCGGTGGGGTGCCAACTGAGCAACCCTGTACTCCACTGCTCTCGCACTCTGTTAGCAGAATGCCCAGTTTGGGAGTGATCAGCACGTGCCAGGAAACTTGACTCCTTACTCAATGAGAGCTGTCACAATATCACTGGATGCCTAAAACCGTCACCCAGTTTTGCTCCACCAGATATAAGAAGAAATGTGGCGAGTAGGCAGGAAAGACAGAGGCAACTAGAGGACCCCAGACACTCACTGTATGGCCATACCAATGTTGCTAAATGCCTGAAATCCTGGAAAAGCTTCATGCAAGAGATCTGAGTCTCAACAGTCAAAGCAGCAGGGCTGGGCTCATGGCACCAGTGCCTTAGAGACATCAACTCAATTAACATCTCTAGCCTAGAAGTGGGAGAACATCTTCCTGCTGGTGGTGACTTGGACTGGACAACATGGAAAAACGTTAACCCACCTACATGCTAGGACTGGTTGATCCAAAGCCAACATGACCAAGTGGGGGTACTTCAATAACAGCGATCTATGCGACAGCGGTGAAAGACAGACCATGGAACATCTCCTGATCTGCCCACACTTGGACCAAAAATGCACTATCAAGAACCTCACCATGGCCAGACTGTGCTCAGCACTGGAAGGACATATAAAACCTTGGTTTAAGGACTCTAGAAGAAAAAGAACCAATGCAGAGCCATCTCAGTAACATAGGAACGTAAGAACATAAGAAATTTGACAAACGAGAGCAGACCATTCAGTCCATCATTTGTTCAGCTAATAGCTGGGCTGTCCTAATATCTCATCCAGATTCTTCTTAAAGGTTGTCCAGGTTTCTGCTTCAACTCCATTTCTCGCTAGTTTGTCCCAGAGTCCCACAATTCTTTCTGTAAAGAAGTGCTTCCTGGGTTCAGTCTTAACACCCTCCCTGACCAGTTAAAAATGATTGTGTTCAGGTACAGCTCATTCCTCAGTTACTTTCTTTAGTCAGTTTATGGCCTTCCTGTGGTGGATGGCTTATAGGCTCTTGTAAGTCCAAACGTAGTCACCCTTGTCACCCTACCATCTCTGCCGCAGCCAGGTCTTACATGGTCCTCAACAATGAGGTGAGCCAGATCACCCTCGGGGAATTGTGTCACATGACGGTAGTGCCGTAACTGACACTACCTCACAATGCAGGTCATGTGCCTCATTCAGGACTCCATGAGCAACACAAAGTCAAACCAGCGGTACCCAAGGATTCTCAGAAGAGACACAGTACCGAAGGAATCCAGTCTTCATCTCAGGTCACTGGATAGCGTCCATGTCTCACATCCATATAGTGAAACAGGAAGCACCAGGACTCTAAAGACTTGGATCTTCGTCCTTTTGCAGAGATATCAGGAGCGCCACACCGGCGATCTCATCCTTGCTGTTCTTGCCCAAAAATCCAATGAAAGCAGTGAGGATGAATTTATGCACCTTCGAGGCAGACTGGTTTCTTCTGAACATGATGGATCTTCACACCACAAGAAGTCCAGACCTAATATGATAAAAGAACCATACTTTTTTAAATGGCACAGTTGCTTTGCAAACGAGGGAGCTCCAGAAATGAAACGTTACCAGTGGCTTGCAATTTACAGTAAGTTAGTGAAAAACATTGGACTGTCAGTCCAGTTCCAAACACTAGGTTCATCCTCAGCAAGTCACTTCACTTGCCTTCATTCCAGTTATAACAGATGTAGCGCATGTGTCATCACTGGGGAGTAAGTTGATGTGGCGCTACACAACAAGCGGGATCCGCTTGTTTGAAAGATCCAATAGAAAGTGGAGTTGTCAGTCCTAAATGAGTATGAATTTGAGAAGTAACAATGCTTGCACAATATATGTTTGTCTGAACACTTTTGTAACTAATGATATTTTAAAAATATACAGTGTGAGCCAAAATGAAGTACCACATTTCTCAAGGTCATTGTGTGAGGTAGAGGCAGCTGAGTGGGTTGGGGGTCCTTTGACAGGCAATCCCTTGTAGTTTGCAGTCGGCAGCATGCCTTGGTCTGGTGAGCACCGTGCTTTCTCTGTCTATGCGTTCTTCAAAAACAACGAATCCGTCATCACTGTACAATGCGCCATTCTGAACACACTTCAGCATTCCTTCTAATGGTGGCGTCCCAAATCGGAAAACAATTCTTCAGTGGGTGGCTGAATTTATGCAGATGGGTACAACA
The DNA here is from genome assembly GCF_900747795.2 of Erpetoichthys calabaricus. NCBI lineage: Eukaryota > Metazoa > Chordata > Cladistia > Polypteriformes > Polypteridae > Erpetoichthys > Erpetoichthys calabaricus. The sequence continues at coordinate 301,002,422 of NC_041397.2, read as the reverse complement.
TTGAACAGAGAATCTCCAGGCTGTCCTCAGACTGTAGATAGATAGATAGATAGATAGATAGATAGATAGATAGATAGATAGATAGATAGATAGATAGATAGATTTGTAAGGCACTATATAAGATAGATAGATAGATTTGTAAGGCACTATATAAGATAGATAGATAGATAGATAGATAGATAGATAGATAGATAGATAGATAGATAGATAGATAGATAGATAGATAGATAGATAGATAGATAGATAGATAGATAGATAGATTTGAAAGGCACTATATAATAGATAGATAGATACAGGGCATCCGGAAAGTATTCCCAGCGCATCACTTTTTCCACATTTTGTTATGTTACAGCCTTATTCCAAAATGGATTAAATTCATTTTTTTCCTCAGAATTCTACACACAACACCCCATAATGACAACGTGAACAAAGTTTACTTAAGGTTTTTGCAAATTTATTAAAAATAAAAAACTTGAGAAAGCACATGTACATAAGTATTCACAGCCTTTGCCATGAAGCTCAAAATTGAGCTCAGGTGCATCCTGTTTCCCCTGATCATCCTTGAGATGTTTCTGCAGCTTCATTGGAGTCCACCTGTGGTAAATTCAGTTGACTGGACATGATTTGGAAAGGCACACACCTGTCTATATAAGGTCCCACAGTTGACAGTTCATGTCAGAGCAGAAACCAAGCATGAAGTCAAAGGAATTGTCTGTAGACCTCCGAGACAGGATTGTCTCGAGGCACAAATCTGGGGAAGGTTACAGAAAAAGTTCTGCTGCTTTGAAGGTCCCAATGAGCACAGTGGCCTCCATCATCCGTAAGTGGAAGAAGTTCGAAACCACCAGGACTCTTCCTAGAGCTGGCCGGCCATCTAAACTGAGCATTCGGGGGAGAAGGGCCTTAGTCAGGGAGGTGACCAAGAACCCGATGGTCACTCTGTCAGAGCTCCAGAGGTCCTCTGTGGAGAGAGGAGAACCTTCCAGAAGGACAACCATCTCTGCAGCAATCCACCAATCAGGCCTGTATGGTAGAGTGGCCAGACGGATGCCACTCCTTAGTAAAAGGCACATGGCAGCCCGCCTGAAGTTTGCCAAAAGGCACCTGAAGGACTTTCAGACCATGAGAAAGAAAATTCTCTGGTCTGATGAGACAAAGAATGAACTCTTTGGTGTGAATGCCAGGCGTCACGTTTGGAGGAAACCAGGCACCGCTCATCACCAGGCCAATACCATCCCTACAGTGAAGCATGGTGGTGGCAGCATCATGCTGTGAGGATGTTTTTCAGTGGCAGGAACTGGGAGACTAGTCAGGATAAAGGGAAAGATGACTGCAGCAATGTACAGAGACATCCTGGATGAAAACCTGCTCCAGAGCGCTCTTGACCTCAGACTGGGGCGACGGTTCATCTTTCAGCAGGACAACGACCCTAAGCACACAGCCACGATATCAAAAGAGTGGCTTCAGGACAACTCTGTGAATGTCCTTAAGTGGCCCAGCCAGAGCCCAGACTTGAATCTGATTGAACATCTCTGGAGAGATCTTAAAATGGCTGTGCACCGACGCTTCCCATCCAACCTGATGGAGCTTGAGAGGTGCTGCAAAGAGGAATGGGCGAAACTGGCCAAGGATAGGTGTGCCAAGCTTGTGGCATCATATTCAAAAAGACTTGAGGCTGTAATTGCTGCCAAAGGTGCATCGACAAAGTATTGAGCAAAGGCTGTGAATACTTATGTACATGGGATTTCTCAGTTTTTTTATTTTTAATAAATTTCCAAAAACCTCAAGTAAACTTTTTTCACGTTGTCATTATGGGGTGTTGTGTGTAGAATTCTGAGGAAAAAAATGAACTTAATCCATTTTGGAATAAGGCTGTAACATAACAAAATGTGGAAAAAGTGATGCGCTGTGAATACTTTCCAGATGCACTGTATATAGACTTTTTTTTTTAAATAGGTTTTTTGAAGCTTGCAGCTATTGGTGGTATTGCAATTAAGATACGCAGTATAATTTCTTTACCAACAGTATACATTCTGACAGAGTGAGATCTGCCTTTCAAAATGACACATAAGCCATGGGTCTTAATGGCTATGTGAAAAACTGCTTACAAAATATAAAACTAGCCATATTACTTGTAGATATTTCTGTAGTACTAGGGTGTTGTACCGTGTTAGCCATTATGAATGTAGTGAGAAGTCAAGCAATATGACCCCTTCTATTGGCTAAATAAAAAGATTACAATATGCATGCCTCGATATGCATAACATTTTTATTCTGTGTGTTCTTGACACATTCATTGTCACCTTTATAGAGTTTGTAAGCTCATTCCAACATGTTTGGAAATAACAATAACATTCAAAATGCATTTTTGGTTAAAACATTACAGAATTTTGCAACTTATTCTGTATAATATATGTGCATAACATAACAATAATGTTAATATTCTGAAAGAGAAATGCCTGACTTTTCTTTTGCGGGGAGGAACATGAATATTGAGTGAAGGATGATGAAGATGATGACGTTGTAGCCAGTTAAATCAAAGCAGCAGGAAATGAACAATGATGAGGCTGCGTTTAAAGGGTTAATATCTGTTCGGTAATATGTTATTGATTTTCAACACCTTCCTTATACTATCTCGTATGTCCTTTGTCCTCCAGCAATAGATTATTGGGTTCAAGAGAGGTGGGGTAATGTTTTGAATGAGTGACGCCAGGATGCGAACATCGACAGAAGTACTGGGGACTCGGTTGGCTATGTATACACCCGCACCAACCAGAAAGAAGACCAAGAGGACCAGCAGGTGTGAGCCGCAGGTAGAGAAGGCCTTAAAGCGTCCCTCAGAGCTGGAGATGTGGAGAACTGAAATGATGATCCGAGTGTAGGAAAACAGGATGTAGATCAAGGGGCCTATCATCACCAGCAATCCGATGCTTAAAACGACATACGTATTGGGAGTCGTGTCACTACACGCTAACTTCAAAACTGCTGAGTTGTCGCAAAAGCAGTGAAGCACTATGTTGGGTCCACAGAAGTGCAGTTTGAAGGTTAAAGTCACTGGAATGATCATGATGATGAGAACACAAAGCCAGCAGCAAACGATTTGCTTCCGGACCAGGCTGTTACTCATAATTGTGTAATAGTGGAGGGGCTTACAGATGGCAACGTATCTGTCATAAGCCATGAGACCAAGGAGAAGGGACTCTGCTGTGGTCATGGCCCCGCAGAAAAACATCTGCATGAAACAAGATGGAAGAGAAAGGGAAGCGGAGCCTGATCTAAAAAGGAATAACATGTTGGGAATGGTGGTGGATGAGATGATGATGTCCACGAGAGCTAGATTGGAAATTAAGATGTACATAGGAACATGCAACTCTTTGTCTTGTAGGAAAATCATAATTATAAGCATATTCCCTAATAAAATAAAAATATAGATTGTGAGCAAAGTCCCAAAAATGGTATTTCTGCTGAATCGGTCTTGAAATCCTGGGAATCCAGCAAGAATGAATTCTTGGACCATCACTGCAGTTTGGTTTTGTGTTACCATGTGGGGGTCTTCAGCCTTAAAATGACGAACTTAGGTCTGGTCCTAAAATTGGAAAATAAAGATTACATTAACATTCCATAGTGCATCTGGATAAAGTTGTTTGCAGTTTCTCTCAATTCCTTTGATACGTTTCTCAAAAATGCTAACACTGTTCTCAAACTTCACAAATTCTCAGAATTTTACAGTATTAACACTAGAATCCCTGAAGCATACAAAAAAAGTCGTAATCCCAGACCACCTTTAATCCCTTTACATCAGCGTATTTTGTTTTTGCTAATGTGTCGATCAGCACAAGCAACAACTAGCCTGCTACTACAACAAACACACACACACCATCAACCTGTTGCTGCTCAAGTCAAACAAAAAGTTCTCCCAGCTCAAGTCTGTTTATTTGAGTTGAATTGTACAGGCTAAATAATATATCGTTATTTGGAATATATGCATTTTGTGTCTACAACGATCTGGGTTAAGGTAGAATGACAGGAAATGCCAAGGCAAGAAATGTTGAACACAACATTTTTCATGTTATAGTACTAATGTATGAAGAGTGTAGTACAAATATCAAATAAACACTTTCACAAAAGGTACACGTATAACAAAATAAGTGTGCATTAATTCAAGAATATCACTGAAGAAAAAGAAATTGGGTTAGGGTACAACTCTGACACGTCCGATTGGCTATTGCAGAGGTAAGAACTGCTGTCTCATAATCAAGAGATTGTGGGTTCGTTTCCGGGTCCTTTCTGCATTTACCGTTTTTAGTAGCAGCTGTTGTTATTGTTACTATTATAGAATAAAAACATACATTTGAGTTGAGTCTGTAACAGCCGGTGTAAATTTATGGAACTTGTAAAGGTTAGTGGTACTTTGTCAGCATGCCTGTGTCAATCAAACATGGGAAGCTCTGCAGTCTACTTGTGACTTAACGCTTTAGGAAGATAAGTATCAAATTTGAAATTTGTTCTCAAACAATTCACATGTGATTAAAGTGCACATTCACAGATCATACTAAAGGATATTTTTATACATTTTACTTTCAGCATTTACAAAATACAGCATGTTTTATACATACAGTGGATTCACAAACTATTTAGACTCCTCTTTCTGCACACTTTATTGAATTGTAGATTTCATTTTAAATGGTACTGTTGCTCCTCAAAACCAACACACCAGACACAGGGCACAAGTTAAAAGCACCAAGAGCTTATTTATTTTTAGAAAAACTCTTCAGCAAGTGTTTCCCACCACCACAGCCACAAGCAAAGCAGCAGCAGGCTCAGCACACAACTATTCTTCTTTTTCTGTTTCTCTCTGCTCCGCTCCTCCCAGCAAGCTTCGTCCACCTTCCACCCGACTCTGGCTCATCCCTGTGAGGTTGGTCAAGTCCTTTTATATTAGCTAGCCCAGAAGTGCTTCTGCTCTTCCACCCACATGGTCTGCAAGCACTTCCGGGTCAGGAGGAAACCTCATGCCATATATCTCCTCCATTTTCACAGCACCCCCTGGTAGCACCCATGGTACCCAAAAGGACTGAGATGTAGAACTTCAAGTCCCATGGTGCCCTGTGTGAATCTGGGGCACCTGTGCAATCCAGGGGAACTGCCATCTAGTGTTCTGGGGGAGGTAGTGCCCTAACAAGGCTGCCTTCCCCATCCTTGGGCATCCCGGTTGTCTCTTACAATGGATACATTTGCCATTGTTGCCACCTGTTTTGGGAAGGTTTGCAAATATTTTAAAAATCAAAAAGTGAAATCTCTCATTCATGGAAATGTTCAGACCTTTTGTAGAAGCTGCTTTCGCAGCAGCTTCAGCTTTGACTCTTCTCGGGAAGTCTCTGCAAGCTTTGCACCCCAGGATTTGGGCAGTTTATGCAATTCTTCCTGGCAGATCCTCTCAAGCTCTGTTAGACTGGATGGGAAGCGTCTGTAAACTGCTATCTTCAGGTCTCTTCACAAATGTGTTATGTGGGGTTTAAGTGTGGGCCTTGGTTGGACCACTCCAGGACAATCAAAGACTTGTCCCAAAGTCGCTCCAGCATTGTCTTGGTTGTTTTCAGCCATTGTTGTGCTGAAAGGTGAACTATCACCCCAGTCTGAGGTGGCATGCACTCTGGGGCAGGTTTTCTTTAAGGACATCTCTGTAGGTGGCTTCATTCATCCTTCCTGATCAGTTTCCCTGCCGCTGATAAGCAACTCCATACCGTGAAGCTGAAACCACCAGGCTTCACTGTAGGGATGGTATGCAAAGAGTAAGTGTCCACATTTACTTTTCTTGTAACTATGGCTTGTCTTAGTCACTATACTGCTATGTAAGTTGCAGTGACATTACACATGTGACATAAAATCAGCAGCCTGAAAGGGAAAGAGGAAAGGGACATGGAAAAATTGGATAGGAAGCTTCTGTAAACTGCCATCCATAGATTTTCTATAGGGTTTAAGTGTGGGCTTTGGCTGGGCCACTCAAGGACACTCAGAGACATGTCCCAAGGCCACTCCTGCATTGTCAGGTCATTGTCATGCTGAAAGGTGAACAGTTGCCGCAGTATGAGGTTGCATGCACTCTGGAGCAGGTCAAGGACCTCTCTGTAAGTGCCTTCATTCTTCTTTGCTGACAGGTCTCCCTGTCCCTGCCACTGAGAAGCAGCCCAATACCGTGATGACCATCAAACTTCACTGTAGGACTGGTATGCGAATAGTAAATGTCCACAAAGAGTACATTTACTCTGCTTGTACTGTAACAATGGCCTGTCTCAGTCACTATACCTCTAGGTAAGTTGCAGTGACATTGTCACTATAGAGCTTATCCCAAAGCCCACTCCAGCCCACTCTTGGCTGTATCATCATGCTGAAAGGTGAACCATTGCCCCAGTCTGAGGTGACCTGCACTCCAGAGCAGATTTTCTTCAAGCTCTTCATTCATCCTTCCCTCAATTGCGACCAGTCTCCCTGTCCCTAGCGCTGAGAAGTATCCCTTAGCATAATGCTCCCTCCACCATGGGAATAGTATCAGTGTTGTGGCAGAAACACGCTGCTCAGAGGAGTCTGAGGAAGGCAGCAGAATCAAGCTTTATTGCGTGATGCATACACGGACTCAAAACAATTGCTCACGGATGAGCAATTAGCAAATTCATCGAGCTTACATTTATTACAATTTTATATTACTTATGCAAAATACTCTTCTCCATCATTACCTAATGTTCAAACCCACCATTAACTAATGTCCATCACTTGACCGGAACTGCCATCATTACTTCATACCCTGTGCAGGTGTCCAAAACGTATTCATTGATCAAGTACACAACTTAAGTCGAAACAAGGAGGACCCACATAAGATATGAAAGTTACTTGACGTCCAAGCATCTCTCAAGGTTGAAGTTTTAAGCAACTGCATTTCCAAAACAAATGGTCTGCTTAGCCCTCTCTAAGTGCACAGTGTCCTTGACTAAAAGCTTTGCAGCAAGATATTGATGGTTTGCAGCTGCAGAGAGAAAAATAATAAAATAGACAGACGCAGATTTTTATGATTCATCCCTTAACATACTGGCGTGCATTAAGATATAATAATTATTTTCATATATGCTTATAATTCTCTTTGAATATATGTTGTCACACACGTGTTCATGGGAGTCAGCTACATGGACTAAAAGAAGGGAATTCCACACCAGGCTGGTGTTTCGGTGGGGGGACGGCACTAAACCTGAGTCCAAAGATGTTGCTTCCAGTTCCGCTCTGAAGACGTCACTTCCAGTCCTGGTCCTGAGGATGGCATCACTTCCGGCTCTGCCCTGATGACATCACTTCCCCTGACCTGCCATTAAAGCCGGACTTCCTCCCTCCCTTGGCCAGTTTTGTTTTAGATTCCACATTGTATTCGCTTGTGCTGAAAACTTTGCCTTTTGCAGCTAGGGTCAAGTATATGGGTGGCCACCCCAAACTTTTTTCGTGTGTTGAGGTTATTCTTTTCACAATGTAAATCATCAACTTTAAAAATATTCTTTTCTATATCAGGCAGCTGATGAGCAGTGCCGGGTGTACGTCAGACCTAGTGCTAAGTGCTCTGCTCAAATAATTAAAGTTTTGTCTTTTTCCATCTTCTCTCAGAGTCCTTTAAATTGTCATACGTCTTTTAGACAAGAATAGAGTCCATCTAGCTGGTGAGATGGTACTGGTGAGATGGTCATCCTTCTACCAGGTTCTCCCATCTCAGCAGAGGACTTTTGAAGCTCTGTTAGTGTGACCATCAGGTCTGTCACTCTAACTGTGTAGTTCTGGTCACCACAGTACAAGAAAGACATAGCAGCACTTGAAGCTGTGCAGAGGAGAGCAACCAGGTGCATCATGGGACTTAATGTCATGTCCTACTGTGACAGACTCAGAGAATTAAATTTAACTACACTTCCCTTAAATTTCCATTGATGTCCTTGAGTATGTGATTCACCCTTAAGCTGAAAGAATATTTCTGAATCTACTTTATCAACGCCTTTGAGGATTTTAAATACCTTGATGAGGTCCTCAGGCAGTCTCCTCTGCTTGACACTTAAGACTGAAGCCAGGAAGCACTTCTTTACAGAAATAGTTGTGGGACTCTGGAACAAACTAGCAAGACATGGAATTGAAGCAGAAACCTGGACAACCTTTAAGAAGAATCTGGATGAGATATTGGGACAGCTTAGCTATTAGCTAAACAAATGATGGACTGAATGGTCTCGTCTTGGTTGTCAAATTTCTTATGTTCTTGTATTCTTATATTACTGACATGGCTCTCCATTGGTTCTTCTGCTTCTAGAGTCCTTAAACCAAAATTTTATATGTCCTTCCAGTGCCGAGCACAGGCTGTAGCTCTGTTTGTGGCCACGGTGAGGTTCTTGATAGTGCATTTTTGGTCCAAGTGTGGGCAGATCAGGAGATGCTCCATGGTCTGTCCTTCACAGCAGTCGATAGATCGCTGTTATTGAATTAAACCTGTATAGTGTCAAGCAGAGGAGCCTGATCCGGGTATTTAAACTCCTCAAAGACGTTACTAAAGTAGATCCAGCAACATACTGTCAGCTCAAGGGTGAATCACGTACTTGAAGACATCAGTGGAAATTAAGGAGAAAGAGTATTTAGGACTCAAGTCAGGTAGCACTTCTTTACACAAAGAGTTGTGGGACTCTGGAACAAACTAGTGAGATGTGGAGTTAAAGCAGAAACCTGGACAACCTTTAAGAAGAATGTGGAGGAGATATTGGGACAGTGTAGCTATTAGCTTGATGAACTAAATGGTCTCTCCTAGTCTGCCAAATTTCTTATGTTCTTGGCCACCTTCCTGACCAAGGCCATTATTACTCAGTTACTTTAGGAAGAGTCCTGATGGTTCCAAATTTCTTAATTATTGAGGCCACTGTGCTTCTGCGAACGTTTTGTGCTTTAGAATGGTTTGATCCCCTTGCCCTGATGCATAGGTTGGAAGCATTCACTAATAGTGCATTGCCATACATACCACATGATGAACCACCTGGATTGGGACCCTAGTGTAGTGGGTGACACCTCAGCACCACACTGTAACAGTGTGCGTTTTTTTTACTGTGGCTAGAGTGCCAATCTTGCCACCAACCCCCAAGATTTTCACTGTAATTTGGAAGACCCGCTTGCAAGGCTGGATGCAGATTAATGTCATACCCAGGATGGAGCAATTGAAGGTTACCTCATTATAATTTAATCGCGGAGGTCTACCTAGACTTCTTTGTACTTCGTGGTTTGGTTTTTGTCCGGACGCACAGTGTGAATTGTGGGACTTTCTATACACAGGTACACGTGTCCCTTTGTAAATGATGTCCAAATAATTCAGTTTGTTACTGGAGGATTCTAATCAGGTTCTAGAAACATCTCAAGGAAAAAAGAAACAAACAGCATGGCCTGAGCACAATTTGGAATGCCAGATACAAGCGTCTAGAAATGAGAAATTTCATTAGAACATTAGAACAATCTGGATGAGAACAGGCCATTGAGCCCAAAAAAACACTAATTTAATTCTTCTAAAAAACATCAAGTCGAGTTGTGAAAGTCCCTAAAGTCCTACTTTCTACCGCACTACTTGGTCACTTAATCTAAGTGTCTACAGTTCTCTGTGTAAAGAAAAACTTCCTAATGTTTGTGTGAAATTTACCCTTAACAAGTTTCGAACTGTGGGAACTGTGTCCCCGTGTTCTTGACAAACTCATTTTAAAGTCACCATCTTGATCCACTGGACTAATTCCCTTCATCATTTGAAACACTTCACTCAGGTCTCCTCTTAATCTTCTTTTGTTTAAACTGTAAAGGCTCAGCTCTTTTAATCTTTCCTTATAACTCATCCCCTGTAGCCCTGGAATCAGCCCAGTCGCTCTTCTCTGGACCTTCTCTAGTGCTGCTATGTCCTTTTTGTAGCCTGGAGACCAAAACTGTACCCAGTACTCCAGATAAGGCCTCACCAGTGTGTTATAAAGCTTGAGCAGAACCTCCTGTGACTTGTACTCCACACATCAAGGCGCTATATAACCTGACATTCTGTTAGCCATCTTAATGGCTTCCGAACACTGTCTGGCAGTCGATAGCTTAGAGTCCACTATGACTCCTAAATCCTTCTCATAAGGTGTACTCTCGATTTTCCGACCGCCCATTGTGTATTCAAACCTAACATTTTTAACTTCCTATGTGTAATTCTTTACATCTACTGACATTAAATTTCATCTGCCACAAATCTGCCCAAGCCTGTATGCTATCCAAGACCTTTTGTAATGATATAATGGATTCCAAATTATCTGCCAATCCATCTATTTTGGTATCATCTTCAAACTTAATCAGCTTGTTACTTATATTTTTTGTATCTAAATCATTTATATTCATTAAAAATAGCAGCAGCCCCAGCAGTTTTAGATTTTTACTAAATTTACAAAACTTTCTGAAAGAAGTTTTCCCTTTGTCGTTATAGGTTATTGAGTGTAGATTGATTGGCAAAAATGTCAAATGTATCCATTATAAAGGGTGGAGAAGGTGAAGGGGTCTGAGTACTTTCTGAATCCCCTGTATGTGAATTATTTAAACTCCCATTAACAGACCTGAAGCAGCACTCATGGTGTTTAAATTCCAAAAATTAAAAAGTAAACAGACCCCCCCCCACACACACACACCTTTTCAAAGCAGAGACACAGACACAAATATCAGCTGACACAAACGCAGCTTCAGTTACTTCTGTTTCAAAGATGCTACGTTGACATTTTTACAAACGTAACATTTGATGTGAAAATTTCAGATAAATTCAAATTCATTTTGTTGGGAGCAAAATATGTAGTCGTGCAGTGCAGTCCTCCATTGGTGTAGCTGGAAGTCCAAATTCTATTCTGGCAGCGTCAGGTACAAGGAAGGCTCCATCCCTGAATGGAATGCCCGTCTGTTGCAGGACACATTGACTCATATGGGGCCGGTTTAGCTACACTAACTCACTAAACCTCTTCAACATGGGGATAAAGGATGTAGGGGAGAGCCCAAGACATGCCCACTCCACATAGACAGGGAATGGGCTTGGAATTGGAATCCTGGTCTCAGGATTTTTCAGGGACTTTCAGGGACTTTCCATTGAGCCCAAAAAAAGCAATCATTTAATTCTTCTATAAAACATCAAGTCGAGTTGTGAAAGTCCCTAAAGTCCTACTGTCTACCACATTACTTGGTCACTTAATCTAAGTGTCTACAGTTCTCTGTGTAAAGAAAAACTTCCTAATGTTTGTGTGAAATTTACCCTTAACAAGTTTCCAACGGTGTCCCCGTGATCTTGATGAACTCAATTTAAATTCACAGTCTGGATCCACTGGACTAATTCCCTTCATCATTTTAAACACTTCAATCAGGTCACCTCTTATTCTTCTTTTGCTTAATTAATTATTATTATTATTATTATTATTATTATTATTATTATTATTATTATTATTATTATTATTATTATTATTATTATTAAGTGCATATGTTTAATATATCACTGTGCTCTGTAAAAAACATATTTTATAAATCTACTTTTCTTTCCACTCACATGTTCAGCTAACACAAAGCCAGATTTAGCACACAGGAGTTCACCATATAAGAACTGCTAGGCAAGCATTATAATATAAGACAAGACAGATGGACACAACTGCGAAATGGACAGTCAGACTGATGGCCATTGTATACTATTTCTGTGTGTGAAAACTGTATTCTCTTTGCCTTGTTTGGAATGGCATAATTCAACAAAGTGGGGGCCTGCACACGAAGAAAGAGTATAAAGCCTTGGAACATTGCCCGGCACACCTTTGAAGCCGACGGACGGATGGGAGATACCGTCATCCAATCTTGAAAATCCTTTCACTGCATGGTGAAAATGGCAGACTCTACATATCGGGCCCCCACTACCCAAACTGGGTTCTTGTCATTGGCTTCCTTCACCTGTTATGCAGCGGAAGCCGTCATTAAAGAAAGCTGAGTTATTACTCCTATGTGATTTCTTACCGCCATATCACTAAGGAATGGGTATTGCCTTTTTTATATTTTATCTACTGTATATAATTTCAGGTTATGTAACACACCATAATTAAAAAATAACTCATTCCAACAAGGGAGCTAGCGCCCCCTGCAAGATACACCTTCATTTTCATAATCTTAAAGAGCCATAGGCGGCCCATGGTGCCTGTGAACAGCAGTTCTGTAGTGTGGCATCTCAACCAATTTAGACATAGCCATCTGTGGCTAGTCGCGGTCAAACTCAATTTGATGTTGCTGTGGCGGTGAGCTCTCTGGAAAAGCTGACAGCTGGAAGTACGTTGCCTGCAGTGCAGCTACAAGAAAAGAAGGAAAGTGGGAGGTTTTGACCACCCAAATAGAAAAAAAAAACTCAACTGTCCGATGTCTTGTGTTTGCCTAACCATGACAAAAACTGGAAAAAGAAAATGATGCGCCGAGATTGCAGCTCAAGCAAACCGTACCAGGAAACATTTGGTATGACCACTGGCAGCTGTGAAAATGAGTCAAGCAATCCGTGCATTGGAAATTTGAGTCATGTAAGTGGCCTTGCAACTAGTCATTCATTAGAACAGTCAGTCAGTCAGTCATTGTCCAACCCGCTATATCCTAACTACAGGGTCACGGGGGTCTGCTGGAGCCAATCCCAGCCAACACAGGGCGCAAGGCCGGAAACAAACCCCGGGCAGGGCGCCAGCCCACCGCAGGACACACACACAACACACTAGGCGCAATTTAGGACCGCCAATGCACCTAACCTGCATGTTTTTGGACTGTGGGAGGAAATCCATGCAGACATGGGGAGAACATGCAAACTCTATGCTGGGAGGACCTGGGAAGCGATCCCAGTGTCTCCTTACTGCAAGGACCACTGCGCCACCATGCCACCCATTCATTATAACAATTCTTCACATTTCTATAGCACTTTTCTCACTACTCAAAGCACTTTTACATAGTGACTGGGAGGTGTACCATCCACCTGGATGAAGTGATGGCAGCCATTTTTGCGCCACCACACTCGCCCCATATTAGCTGTCAGGTGGTGAAATGGTAAGAGAGATAGCCAATTAGAGACAAGGGATGATTAGGGGGCCAGAATCACTAGGCCATGGGTGCCAATTGGGCCTGGATATCGGGATACACCCTACTGTTTTCGAAGGATGGCCAGAGATCTTTCATGACCACAGAGAGTCAGGACTTTGGCTTTACATCTCACCATTATTATAGCACATCACTGCACTTGGGCATTGGGGTCCACATTCACCCCACAGGGTAAGTGACCCCTGCTGGCCTCACCCATGCCTTTTACAGCAGCTTTTCCTAGATGGTCTCCCATCCACAAAATGGCTGGGCCTGAACAGGCTTAGCTTTAGGTGGATGAGCTCTTCTGAGGTGCAGGTGGTATGGCTGATGTTTAAGTATGACCGGCTGACCGACTTGAAGTCATGTGGTGTGATGCTGGCGTTACTTCATGCTGCCTTCTTGCTTTATCAGATTACTTTTATGGCGCCTCCTCATTCTGTGATGTGCTTTCTTATTCAGTTCTGTGCAAAAGCATTCAATCCCTTTGGAAGTCACCCTAATTGTCTGCATGATAAAAGATTTGTCCCCATGTTTATCCATTCACTATTTTAATGTGAAATATTGTACTTGAAAAATACAAGTCAAAATCAATCATTTACTGTAGATATTTAACTAAAGAAGAAAAACTCCAAAGTTCATGTTTGCCTAAGTATTTAAACCTCAGTGCTTTGGAAGCTCCAGGTTTACACAAATCACAAATGAATCACAAATGACACAAAGGTGACAGTCACTTGACAGTCATAATGAAACAGAACGAGGTCCTACTTGTGAGTCCTTTGTGTCTCTTTGGATATAAAAGGCCATAATCTTTGTTGGGCAGTCACTGCACAAATGAAGACAAAGGAGCATCTGCTGATAGGAGAAATGCACAAGTAAATAAAATATCAAAGAACAAAAATAACAAATAAAATATCAAAGAGTTTGAACGTCTCGTTACGCACTAGTGGATCCATAATCAGAAAGTGGAAGGTTCATAACACCACCCCGACTCTTACTAGGACAGGCCGTCCCTCAAAACCAAACATCACGCGGCGACTAATAATCCCACCGTCACTCTCAGAAGTCTGTAGTGCTCTTTGGCTGACACTGGAGGGTCCATAATTTCAAGAGCTCTCCATAAAACTGTCTTCTATGGGAGGGGAGCAAGAAAAGAAGCCATTCCTTAAAGAATGTCCACATAAAAGCAGGTATGGCATTTGCGACAAAGTATGAGAAAGACCCCGTTAAGATGTGGGAGAACATTTTATGGTCAGAAGAGACCCAAATAGAACTTCACCCTTCTGGTGGCGCAGTGGTAGTGCTGCTGCTTTAATAATAATTCATTACATTTATATAGCGCTTTTCTCAGTACTCAAAGCGCTGTCCACACAGGGAAGCGAACCCACAATCTTCCAAAGTCTCCTTACTGCAAAGCAGCAGCACTACCACTGCGCCACCTGTGAGGACTTTCCAGTATGGAGACTGTGGAAGGTTGTGGGTTTGCTTCCCAGTTCCTCCCTGTGTGGATAGCGCTCTGAGTACTGAGAAAAGCGCTATATAATTGTAATGAATTATTATTATTATTAACTTTGTGGCCAGACTTCAAAGAGGAATGTGTAGCTGCTGGTGAGTAAGGCCGGATCAAGCACGGGTCAAATGCATGCCAAAAGAAATCTCTCAGTCCAAAAGATTTAGTGAAAATTCAAAGCAAACCACACAAGAATAAAGAAAAAAGGTTGTTACACATGTAGAATAAAAGGCAAAAAATTGGAAAAAATGTTTCTTCTATAAACTTAACTTTTCTTGTCAAACCTCAGTTGTTTCTATACTTAAAGATGCTTTACTTCGTCTTCAGTATGCTCTAAACGTACGGCACTGCACATACAACAGAGCACGTTGTGTTTATTATGGGGTGACGAAGAGAAATTCGTCGGAGCGAAAGACGCACCCAAAGGTCTTCACCCAAAATGAAAGGCTCTAGGAGTCAGTTGGATAGGCAAACAGAGTTATTAGCTTTATTGCAATAAAACAATAACATGAACTCAACTCAATTTAGGCCAAATCAAGCTGAGCCCTGAACAGGCCAAAAATCACAGTTTATATAATAATTTCTTACCATCCTGACCTCGGTCGAAGCAGCTCATTCGCTGCTTTCCCCTGACTCCTTTTCTGCAGCTGGTCTAATTAACTTTTATTAGAACCACCAATATTTCTTATTTTCTGTCAATTACCTTTATGTTTCTGTTTCGCTTATTTTTAGGTCAGCTGAGAGCCAGCAGGTTTTTTTCCCTTCTTCCATCCTTGAGCTGTCCTTATCTCATCATCCTCCCTTCCTTGGTCCTCTAGGTAGGTTATATTGGTAGCTATACCTAAACTTTAATTAAAAAAGAAATATGGCGTGTGCCTTTATTTAACCATTTGTTTATCAGGCCTGACTTGTATTAATATTTGCACTAAGGTTAATGCTTATATATTTTTCTATATTTATTTATGCTAATACATGAATATACTAATTTTATTTTCCATAGTGGGGGCACTATGGAGCACATTAAGGCCCGGTTTAAAACCGTGTGCCCTCCATACCATGTCTTACACACGGCAAGGCAGGTCACTAACTGGGACTAATCTGAAGTCAGAGGGACAAGAAGTAGTTAGAATATACCAAGTCAGTTCTGCTTGTGGGGGTTATAAGAACCTCTGATAGATTGTGCACTAAAATTGAGGCTAATACTTAATATAACTGAAATAACTAGCACATGGCTCTTACAGTATGTGTGGCGTAAAACTAACACTGCCCATGGCTCCAGAAACATCAAACCTATGGTGAAATATGGTGGTGGCAGCATCAAGCTATGGGGATGCTTTTCATGTGCTGGCACTGGGAATCATGTCACAGTTTAAGGGACAATTGATAGGCACAAATACCACACAACATTGCAGGAGAACTTGTGTTGTGCCAGTCTGCTTTGAACCTGTGACCCAGGAGAAGATTCATCTTTCGATATGACAATGACCCAAAGTGACACTGGAATGGTTCAGAAACAGAAGGGTGAAGGTGTTGGAATGGCCGAGTCAAAGCCCTGTTGAGAATTGGTGGCATTGTTTTAAAACTGTTGTCCAGAGGTGCCATCCCACCAACCTAGACGGCCTCTATAAATTGTTCCAAGAAGAATGGGGAAGAATCACAATGTGTAAAACTGGGACCTACTTACTCACCCAAAAGAATGGAGGCTGTTACTGCAGCGGAAAGCTTCTTGACATAAGTACGAATGTGTAGGCCTTGAATACTTAGGCAAACACCGACTTTGGGTTTTTATCTTTTTCACTTAAATATCTACAGAAAATGTTTTATTTGGACTTGTATTTGAAATGTATTGTTACAGCTTAAAAGTTCACATTAAAAATACTAAATGGATAAATACGTGGACAAATCTTTTCTCATGCAGAACATTATGATGACTTTCAAGGGGACTGAATACGTTTGCACACCAATGTATCTTGTTTAGGGTCCCAGACTATCAGCCTGTGATTCACACCTGAGTCATTGTGCCATCATGGCCACAAGTCTACCCCACTGTGATGTTACTAATCTCATTACAAAAACAACCAATACTATATAGCTTGATGTCAACTATTTGTCCTGTTACGTTATGATGAGATGAGAACTACTTGTCTTTAAACACAGATAAAACAGAATGTTAATTATTGGAGGGAATGACGCTGATCATAACAATATTTTGTCATCATTTAACTCAGTTGGAATCCCCATTAATTTTACTGAATCAGCCCGCAATCTAGGAGTTATCTTTGACTCTAGCATGTCATTTAAAGCGCATATTACAAAGTTGTCCAAATCATGTTTCTTCCATCTTAAAAATGTTAGGAAATTAAAGCGCTTTCTAAATAAACAGGATTCTGAGAAATTAATTCCTGCATTTATTTCTAGTAGGACTGACTACTGCAATGCGGTGTTCACTGGATGTTCAAACTGTTTCTTTATACAGCCTCCAGTTAATCCAAAATGCTGCTGCAAGAATTATTATGAGAACAAGAAATACGAACACAACTCCAGTTCTTAAATCCTTACACTGGCTCCCGCTTAAGTTTAGGGCAGATTTCAAAATCCTCCTTTTAACATATAAAGCATCAAATGGCCGAGGTCCGGCCTACTTGTCTGAACTTATCATGACTTACAAACCAGAACGCACATTAAGATCTCAAGATGCCGGTCTGCTTATGATTCCAAGGATTAATAAAATAACAGTGGGAGGTCGAGCTTTTAGTTACAGGGCCCCTAAACTGTGGAATGGTCTGCCTGCTACTATAAGAGATGCCCCTTTGGTATCAGCTTTTAAATCCCGGTTGAAGACTCACGACTTCAGTTTAGCACACCCTGACTAGAGCTGCTGATTAACTGTACAGACTGCATCTCTGTTGTTAGTCATTAGCACTACAACATAAGTAACATGATAGTTAGAATTGGATACTAACCCTCACCTATTCTGTTTCTCTTCTCGGTATTCAAATGTGGCACTTGGTGCCATGGCCCACCTGTCAAGTTGTTTTGCCTGCCTAAGGTAAAGTCATCCCTAATGGAGCATCACATGAATCGTGAGGTAGAGGGGTCTTTTCATTGGATTGGCTGGCACAGCGCTGACTCAGCTGAAATGGCCAATGGGGGGGTGTGGACGGGGGGATGGGGGCAGCTTGATGGTCTCCAGGACTCTAAACAAATCCAAATCATATTATGTGATATTATCTACTGTTAAATTCTGCTCCTTACTTGTAAATTTTTTATTTTTATACTGTGTTGAGGATTTGTTCTGTTCTGTGTATTGTATTGTATTGACCCCCTTCTATTTGACACCCACTGTACGCCCAACCTACCTGGAAAGGGGTCTCTCTTTGAACTGCCTTTCCCAAGGTTTCTTCCATTTTTTTTTTTTGGGGAGTCTTTCCTTGTCTTCTTAGAGAGTCAAGGCTGGGGGGCTATCAAGAGGTAGGGCCTGTTAAAGCCCATTGCGGCATTTCTTGTGTGATTTTGGGCTATACAAAAATAAATTGTATTGTATTATGATAAATGTACCTTCTTAGTCTTTAAAGATCAATTAAATGTTTTAGTATGTTTCTAACCGGAAGCCAGAATAAATCTATATTTGAAACATTACAAAAACAATAAGATTTAAAAAAATCAGGAGTGGTCTCCCCTCGACTTTCTCGTGTACTCAGATATGGAGATGGACATTTGAGGAGTCAACCGCAAGACAATGAGTATATTTTTGTATTATGTACATTAAAGAACCATTAACAACAAATCAAATCAAATTAATAATATATTGAACAATTATAACAATAAAGTTGAATAAATCGGAATCTGCAGCTGCATGAATTAAAGGTCCGGTTTGTGGAAATAGCCCAAAAGTAGTCAGAAATCTGTTTTGTACCTAATGCTTGTATGCAAAATTTGGTTGATCTAAGTAAAAGCGTCCTCAAGTAATAGTTTTTACACACACACACACACACACACACACAGACAGACACACAGACATAATTCACAACATGGTATTTCCGGACTCAGGGTGGTCGAAAACGTCGCGATTCATCAAAATCTTGAAATGGTATTTTTTGACGATTCCGATACTTTCCCTACACTTTGTATACAAGAAAGTCAGGGTGGTCTAAAATGTTGAGATTCATCGAAATTTCAACATTGAATCTTTGAATGATTACTTTGTACAAGAGAAAGTAAAACAAATGGCAGCATGCCCATAATTTTGCTGTTTACTGTAAATATCAACTTATTCTCAAACCCCAAATCTCCATAAAATATTCTTACCTGAGCAGCAGATGCGATTTTCACAGGTCAGAGGACCCAGTGCTTTAGCAACTCTACTTTATATGCTGTTCTCTCCTCTTCCTTGGACTTCCAATTAACAACGTCACCAAAGCAACAGGATTCTCAGACACCCCAAAGAATACATGCGTGCAAACAACGGCGTCTCCCTCCTGATTATTTCAATTAACAGATGAATGGGCTGTTTCCTGCTTTGTGCCCAATGCTGCCAAGTTAGGTGCTTGAGCCCCACAACACAGAACTGGTTAGGGCGGGTCTGAGAATGAGATGACAGAGAATTAAGCAGCACAATTCAATACACATTAACAACAACAAAAAAACACTTTATTGCTCTAATTTCTGATATTAATATACAGAGTGGTTTTATAAATGGAACTGGAATGCAGTGTTAACAAATAGAATAATGTGTAATGATTAAAAGAAGTCTTGAAACAATACTGGAGGACAGGCTGAGACAAATAGCGAACATTAGTTGTTCTGCCAACTGTTCATTCTCTGAGCCTTCTCATATTACATAAAAGCAAAAAATATATGGGAAGAGACCACAGGGGAGAATGCCAGTCCACTGCGGGGCATGTCTGTGTTTAACTCTGGAGGAAAGCTGACTGTGATGGACAGCCGGCGGTTCAGTCCGGCCGGGACGTCCATGAAAGAAAAGAACGGAAGAAGGCAGCCTTTTCAGGACACTTCCTCCCCCGGGACGCTAGGTGTCAGCTCCCCTGGATGGCAACGGTTCCCCGGATTCCCTCAGGGTATCCTGGGACAGGGAGTTAATTTCCTCAGCCCTGTTGGGTGCCGTGGGTGCCGCCAGGGGGAGCTCACAAAGAACCTGGGGACTCCTACTGTTACAACAACCCGGAAGTACTTTGGAGTCACGAGGACGGAAGCCCGCAGTACTTCCGGGCTGCTTGAGGAAAGATGATGTGGCGTTTAACCTGGGAGGAATACTTCTGGGTCATGAACTATTTAAAGGACTGATGAAGACCCAGCAAGGAGAGCTGGAGTTGGGTGGTAGAGTGGCAGAGCTGCTGGGAAGAGTGGAGGATTATTGTATCATTGATTATTGTTTATTGTAGTATTGGAGAATTGTGCCGAGTGTGGTGCTTTGTGCACTTTATTGAAGAAATATATTAAAATTCTTCTTGGTGCTTTTTATAAGTGTGTCTTGGACGTCTGTCTGGTGGGTTTCTCGGGGCAACAGCGACCCCTAGGGTCCACACGACTCAGCTGGTGAGGATGGCATTGAATCTACAAGAAGTGAGCTGTTGTGCGAATGCCGAAAGGTGGTACTACCACCCACTCTGTCACCGCGCCAGCAAACTTTTTCCTTATTATTCCAAAGCATTCCTTTCCTTTTTATATTGAAACTAGCTGTCCACGTAGAAGTGAAACAGGACAAACTTTAAAGATCAATTTAAAAAGAAAAATGTAATTCTGGCCAAGCAGAAGGTAGGTACGCTTCATCGTCAAATGTTGACACTGTATCTGATCGTGTTCAGCTCTGATGGGAGAGTGTCCCCCGCATGGGGAGAAGAGCATGTGGCCGTGATATCTCTGCCAGTCAGTAGGTACCCTCTAAAACACACGTAGCTCTGATCTCTCACTCAAAAACGGCAAACATTACTCCTTAACAATCTCTAAATGATAATGTCTGCTGAAGAAACACGTAACACTTGCTAGCTAGCCCTACTCCCATCGGCCTGCAGCCGCTCTCTCAGATTTGCGCAAATAAATAAATACAGTTAGGTCCATAAATATTTGGACAGAGACAACTTTTTTCTAATTCTGGTTCTGTACATTACCACAATGAATTTTAAATGAAACAACTCAGATGCAGTTGAAGTGCAGACTTTCAGCTTTAATTCAGTGGGGTGAACAAAACGATTACATAAAAATGTGAGGCAACTAAAGCATTTTTTGAACACAATCCCTTCATTTCAGGGGCTCAAAAGTAATTGGACAAATTAAATAACTGGAAATCAAATGTTCATTTCTAATACTTGGTTGAAAACCCTTTGCTGGCAATGACAGCCTGAAGTCTTGAACTCCTGGACATCACCAGATGCTGGGTTTCCTCCTTTTTAATGCTCTGCCAGGCCTTTACTGCTGCGGCTTTCAGTTGCTGTTTGTTTGTGGGCCTTTCTGTACGAAGTTTAGTCTTCAACAAGTGAAATGCATGCTCAATTGGGTTAAGATCAGGTGACTGACTTGGCCATTCAAGAGTTTTCCACTTCTTTGCTTTAATAAACTCCTGGGTTGCTTTGGCTGTATGTTTTGGGTCATTGTCCTTCTGTATCATGAATCAATTTGACTGCTGTATTTAGCTGGATTTGAGCAGACAGTATGTCTCTGAACACCTCAGAATTCATTTGGCTGCTTCTGTCCTGTGTCACATCATCAATAAACACTGGTGTCCCAGTGCCACTGGCAGCCATGCACGCCCAAGCCATCACACTGCCTCCACCGTGTTTTACAGATGATGTGCTATGCTTTGGATAATGAGCTGTTCTACGCCTTCTCCATACTTTTTTCTTGCCATCATTCTGGTAGAGGTTGATCTTGGTTTCATCTGTCCAAAGAATGCTTTTCCAGAACTGTGCTGGCTTTTTTAGATGTTCTTTAGCAAAGTCCAATCTAGCCTTTCTATTCTTGTGGCTTATGAGTGGCTTGCACCTTGCAGTGCACCCTCTGTATTTACTTTCATGCAGTCTTCTCTTTATAGTAGACCTGGATATCGATACGCGTACCCCCTGGAGAGTGTTGTTCACTTGGTTGGCTGTTGTGAAGGGGTTTCTCTTCATCATGGAAATGATTCTGCGATCATCCACCACAGTTGTCTTCCGTGGACGTCCAGGTCTTTTTGCGTTGCTGAGTTCACCAGTGCTTGCTTTCTTTCTCAGGATGTACCAAATTGTAGATTTTGCCACTCGTAATATTATAGCAATTTCTCTGATGGGTTTTTTCTGTTTTCTCAGCTTAAGGATGGCTTCTTTCACCTGCATGGAGAGCTCCTTTGATCGCATGTTGTCTGTTCACAGCAAAATCTTCCACATGCAAGCACCACACCTCAAATCAACTCCAGGCCTTTTATCTGCTTAATTGATAATGACATAACGACGGACTTGCCAACACCTGCCCATGAAATAGCCTTTGGGTCAATTGTCCAATTACTTTTGAGCCCCTGAAATGAAGGGGTTGTGTTAAAAAATGCTTTAATTGCCTCACATTTTTATGCAATCGTTTTATTCACCCCACTGAATTAAAGCTGAAAGTCTGCACTTCAACTGCAACTGAGTTGTTTCATTTAAAATTCATTGTGGTAATGTACAGAACCAAAATTAGAAAAAAATTGTCTCTGTCCAAATATTTATGGACCTAACTGTATTAATTCTAAGGGAGACGGATGATTTTCTGCAAAATATTTTGGGAAGTACTCATCTATGCTGAGTATTGCAAATATAAACGTAGAAACCTAAAGATAGGTCGGTCACGGTCACAAGGTGCAAGACAAAAGGTGCACACTGTCCAAAACCATCAACCCCAGAGTTGGAAGTGTCTTACCATTTTCAGATCCTTGCTGAGCTAGATGGTTTCTCTGAAGATTTTGAGGTCATAGGGAGGCATGAGGAGCCCAAATGAGCCACCTCAAAAACCAGTTCCTAGAAAAAGAGATGCTGTGATAGTGAGGGAACTTGATCATTAGGGGGATTGAAGTGCAGGTGTGCTCCAGAGACAAAGAGTCTCACATGGTGTGTTGCCTTTTGGGTGCACAGATGGGAGACCTCCCTGGAAGGGTGGATAGGCTCTTGGCCAGAGTGGGGGTAAATAAATAAATAAATAAAAGTACTGCAAGCAAACTATGATATTTAGCACGAAGAGAGAAATCGCTAAATCAACCGGAATGTTCAAGCAAATTATAGAAAGAAACCGATCTAAATCCGTGAAGTTGTTCTCGCGTGAAAAGCAGACAGACATACAGACAGACAGATGTTGGATTTTACATACAGGGTGTCCATAAAGTCAATGTGCAATTTAAAATAGTTGTACTTTGTACTTTGTACTTTGTAAGTATATGTTATAAAAAGAACCTGTAAAAAGGATTAGAAAGAAGAAACACTTACATTTTGTATTGTTCTTGTTCATTTTCAACACGTCCACTATTATTACTAATACAAAGAGTAATACGATTCTATCCTTCTTTAATGACTTTCTGGGACTTGCTTCAAACGTTTCTTCTACGGATGCTACAGTTTCTTCACTGAACATGTGGCCTACCAGACCGTGGCTTATCATTGACAGAACCTGTTTCTTTACATTTTTTCATCAGCTTGGATATGGATTCCTGTGTGGAGCTTCTTTTTTATATTGGGTTCTAAACCTTCTTTGGACAGCAGCGGTAGATTTTAGTTCAGCCAACAAAAGAACACAATTTACTTTGTCTTCTAGTGAAGCCATGGGTCAACAGTGATTCTGAAAGATAAGTAATATTGATGTAAAAATAAAACTTCTAAACACACACACAAAAAAAACAACTAGATATGTCAAGCTTTCTAATCCTTTTTATGAATTCTTTCTATCACATATACTTACAAAGTTACAACTATTTTAAATTGCACACTGACTTTATGGACCCCCTATACAGAGAGATATAGAAGGGCCTTTAGAACATTTGTGCTGTCATGTCAGTTAAATTACCGGTTTGCTGACCCACCAATCATGGAGCCTGGAATGTTGAGAAAGGTCTAACTGCAGCCCCCAATACCTACGGTGGCAGTCACAGAATGCCCACAACGTCAGGGCCCTCTGAGGTCAGTTTTTTTTTTTCAACCAATTTTATTTGCAGTGCTGTTTGAAAAAACCTTTTAAGAAATCTATGGAGTTTAATATTGTTTCACAAGTGTATGATTTGCCGCCGGGCATACGAAACATATTTATTAATTGGAAATTTGAATTGTAGTAAAAAGGTTATGGTGTTTCTCATAATGTATGCTCTGTTTGAGACACGTGTGTTACTTTTATATCAGCAAAGGGGTTAGAAACATTAAAGAGCTTAAAATAATTAAGACTGTGTGAAACTTTAAGTCATTGCCCCAAGTGACAAATTGCCCCAACTACTGTACTTTGCAATAAGCCTGTCAATGCTTTGTCAAAGAGGGCATGATGCGAGTGATGCCCGGAAATCACAGTGGGCATGACAAGAGTGATGCTTGGATAGGACTTTTCGATGATGGCGCCGGCAGGTCGATGCTGTGGGGGTTACTAAGACTGACATGGTGGTCATTCCCTGATGCTGTGGGAGTTCCTGTGACTGATATTGTGGGTATTGAGGGCTACTGTTGCACTCTGTTGTTGCAAAATGCCATCTGCTTCTGCTATTTCATAGAGTAGTTACCTCTTCTCATTCAGACTTTCATGTACTTTCTGTCTTTAAGGGTATATTTTTGGCAAAATTAATTAACTAAATAAATACAGTTACAATAAATAAAGAAAAAGAGTGTGAAATGTAAGTATAAATAAGTCATTGAATCTGTTTTTGTTGCTTGTTTATTAATTTAATTTTATCTGAAATATTCCTCCAAACGCAACATGAAATACACAGTAGCTTAAATGTAAAACTGTCATTTTCACTTGTCAAAGCGGAGGGGGCGGGCTCTTATGATTACTGTTTTCTGATTTGTGAATCGTTCTCCACAGTCGACGAATGGGATTAGCTTGTCATGGGAATCCTGTGGCTCAGGCGCATCCTCAAAGTTGTCGCTGTGCACAATGGACACGAGTGCAAGAAAAAGAAGCCCAGCATGACGTTGGGAAGCGGAGACTTTAATTCATTAAACTCCGATTTCATCATTAGGAGCCTGCGTCTATAGTGTCTGCTGTAAATCTGCTGCATTTGATAGCCGAAGGTTTAAATCTGGTGTACTGACAATTCACCAATCAAAATACAGCACTCGCTAGAGCCCGCCCTCTCAGCTTTGAAGAGTGAAAGTGACAGATTTAAATTCAAGCTGTCAGTGATATCAATAAATTAAGAAATAATAAAATAAATACATAAAGTAATAAGCTACAAAATATATATTTTGAAACTCATTTAATTATTAATACTCACATTTCATGTTATTATTAATTTATTCTCAAAATTCACAGTACTTTTATTTATTTACATATTTATTTATTTAATTTCATCTGAAATATTCCTCCATATCTCTCTGTTAAGCAAACAGACATGAAATACACACTTGATACAGGATGGCATTGTTTGCTTTCATCCCCCCACTTGGGATAGATAGATAGATAGATAGATAGATAGATAGATAGATAGATAGATAGATAGATAGATAGATAGATAGATAGATAGATAGATAGATAGATAGATAGATAGATGTGGAAGGCACTAATAGAGAGATAGTGTGGAAAGCAGCCCGGACACAGACAGACAGACACCAATGGTTTACACCCAAACACACGTTTATTATACATATTCTATATACAAAGTGTACCACGCACAACCCAGTGCCCCTACACTAATCACCCTTAGTCCAGGCCCCTGTCACTAATGCCTCTTTTCCTGACCGCCTCCAATCCTCTCCTCCGAGCTCTCTCCTCTTCCACTTGACTCCAGCCTATGAATGGAGGGAGGTGGCCCTTTTTATGTTCACCCAGATGTGCTCCAGGTGCCTCCCGATGAACTTTCGCCAGCACTTCCTGGTGTGGCAGAAGTGCTGACGTCCAGGGCTCTTCAGGCATCCGGGCACCCCCTGGTGGTGACCACGGGCCTCTATAGGGTTGAGCTTCCATACTCTGTTCCCGTGGTTCCCATACCAACCAGAACGGCTGCCCCCTTGTGGTCCGGAGGAGCCACCCCCAGCCGCTCGCCACAATAGATAGATAGATAGATAGATAGATAGATAGATAGATAGATAGATAGATAGATAGATAGATAGATAGATAGATAGATAGATAGATAGATAGATAGATAGATGAGTTTCTGCCTGCTTGCAGTATGCCAGTCTCCTTTTCCATTTCTTGTGGTGACATTCACGGCGTAATGCAATGCACAGAAAAATAAATGTGTCCTGCGTTGCCACTTCAAAGGTCACTTGATCAGAGGACCTCATCAAATAAAAGTGCCTCTGCCAAGATGCCATGTATTTGCCTCACTACGACAGCTGGATTGAAGGTCAGGGGGTGATAAAAAAGGAAAAGGATAAAGGAATAAAACATGTAGTGAAAGTGCCCAAGCCAAAATGAGAGTTCTGATCATCTTACCAAATGTTGTATTTCCAGTTTTCTTCAGTATATAAACAAAGGGGGAAAACAGGAATATAGACAGCATGTACAGTGCCTGTAAAAAGAATTAACCCTTTTGGAGGATTCCATATTTTCTTAGTATGAAACATTGAATCCCAGTGGATTTAATTTGGCTAATTAGACACTGATCAACAGAAAAATACACTAAAAATGTACTAATACTAATGTAAAAATATTAACAGATCTCTACAAAGCAGTCTAAAATAATAAAAAATATCAAAAAAAAAATAATTGATCACTTATGTATTTGCCCCTTTAGGACAACATTTAATATGTAGCCAGCCATGACTTCCTTCACTTTGTCTTCAGGTCTCTCTATCTCACTGTCAGCTTTGCACATCTCCACTCTGCCATTTTCTCCCAATTCTTCTTTACCGAGCTGTTTAAATTATGTCAGGCTACATGAGGATCTGAGTGAAGAGCCTTTTGCAAGTCCAGCCCTAATCCTCAATTGGATTGAGATGTGGACTCTGACTCGGTCACTCCAGGACATTCACATTGTTGTTTTGAAGCCAAGTCCTGTGTAGCTTTGGCATTATGCTTGGCATCAATGTTTCACTTGAAAAAAAAAAAAAGATCCTTAAGGCACAGGTTTCTAGCTGACTGAATCAGGTTTTCCTCCAGAATTTCCTCATATTTTTCAGGAGCTGTTCAGGGTCTACTGCTGAGAAGCATCTCCACAGCCTGAAAATGCCATCTCTGTGATTCACCAAAATTCATGAGATTATTAACAACAGATTAAACAATACAAACAGTGCAAAATTAAGACCAAAGGAAAGAAAACAAATGTTAGCGTAACCCAAGCAGCACCCTGGAGAGCGTCTTTACACTAAGGACCAGTGGAACAATGCACCTGTACAACCAGCAGATGGGAATGTTGTGCAAACATCAAAGAAGAGAGTAACACTCTTCATTAGTTCAACGTCTTGTTAGAATGTTTTCCATTTTCCCAACTTTCCATTATATGCTCAATGCATTTTCTTATTTATTGTTGGCGTATGAGCAATTGTGTTTGTGTCTGTCCTGCTAGTTTGTTTCGCCTTGCCCGTGTACCATGCTGCTTTATATCTTTGCTCAGGTGTGCTCAGGTGCAGCCTCTACTTTTCATTTCCACTTTGGGGTTTAAAGACTGAGCTCTTTAAAAAGACAAACGTTGGTTGATTTTTTAATGACACAGTTTAAAGGGTACAGAAGCTTGACTGCAGAAGTCACCATCTTTACCATGAATCACCTACAAGGATTTAGCGCTTTATCATTGAACTAAAATTAGAAATTAGATAGATAGATAGATAGATAGATAGATAGATAGATAGATAGATAGATAGATAGATAGATAGATAGATAGATAGATAGATAGATAGATAGATAGATAGATAGATAGATAGATAGATAGATAGATAGATAGATAGATAGACATACTATGGTCTGAACACAAACCAGAATGAATAAAAAGTCAGATTTAAAAATTTATAGTGAGGCGCTATACAGCTATATTGCTGTTAGTATAAAAGACCCCCTGTCACGTTTCTTGACACACTTCTGCTGAATAATATTTTGGCTTAAATTCCTCAGTGTTGTTGTGTCAGAGAGAGGATGTGCAGCATTGTTCATAATGGCACTCAGTTTTGTTTTTAATCCCTCCTGCTCTACGACCTCCTGGGGGTCCACAGTGTGCCCCATAACTAAGTCTACCCTTTTAATTAACGTGTTCATCCGGTGATTATCTCTTGAAGAGATGTTGACAGACACCCGACTGTGGTTTGATTGTAGGTAGAGTTTCAGCAGATGAGCAGGACAGATGAACATCTAAGATCTTATTTGTGGCCCTCAAGTGATCACACCAAAGCAGGATCAACATTTCAGCCTGCTCCGTCTGATCGATCACTTCAGATCTGCAGACTGTTATGTTGCTGAAACTGCAGAGAGGCACAATGGGTGACAGGACAGTGAGGTGCAGCCTTCTGCTCACACCTCCAAGATGCCTGAGCCTACGGCAGGGCACTACCAAGGCCACACACAGCTGCTGTGATGACATCAGTCCTGAGGAGTGAATGTTGGAGTTCAGCTGTTGCCTCCTTTCCATAACACCCCACAGAGCACCTTTAGGATGCCTGATATCTGGAAATGTGACCCCTCAGCCTGCTTGTAGCCAGTGACTTCATCAGGCCCTTCTACAGGAATGGAGTGCCATCTGATCTGCCACATAACTTTGGTTTTATTCAGTTTTCCTTCTATTTATTGATTGTCATGTCTGGACGATATCCAGGTCTGTAGTGTTGATTGTGTCTGGCCACGGTTCATAGTAGAGTTCCAATGCCAAAATAAGCTGGATGGTGTCCTGTCACGTGCTATTGTCATTCTGTATTGTTATTATAAC
The DNA here is from genome assembly GCF_900747795.2 of Erpetoichthys calabaricus. Classification (NCBI taxonomy): domain Eukaryota; kingdom Metazoa; phylum Chordata; class Cladistia; order Polypteriformes; family Polypteridae; genus Erpetoichthys; species Erpetoichthys calabaricus. The sequence continues at coordinate 300,973,770 of NC_041397.2, read as the reverse complement.
ATTTAGAATTGAGATGTCTGCCCTACATTGAGTGCTGTGGGCCTTTTTCTATTAGCACGTATACAGAGAACAATGGCAAAATTGCACTTATTTGAGGTATGGAAGATAAATAAGACTACAAGAAAAAACATGCAAAAGTCATGCAGATGGTAATCAGGCTGAGATATGGAAAGAATAAGCAAATAGAGATAAAAATATGTTTTAATGTGACAGAAGAAATCAACACACTGTAATCATTAGTCGGATTAAGAATATTAATGAAATCTCCAGGCTTGGCTTTATTTGTCTACTACAGTAAGTTGCTCACCTCGAAGTCTCTGACTAAGTGGATTGGCAGACACATCTTTACCAGCTCTCCGTCTCAGGGGTTCTTCGGTAAAGTTTTGTTCCTCCTCAAGGTTTTCCAAAAGCTCTGCTGAATCTCTTTAGACCTGAGGCAGTAGATGATGGGGTTCATGAGAGGTGGCGTCACGTTCTGGATCAGAGCCATCAAGATGCGCACATCGGCTGAAGTTCCCGGAATCCTGTTGCATATGTAGACTCCGGCACCAACGAGAAAGAAGACAGAAATGACCAGCAGGTGTGTGGCGCAGGTCGAGAAGGCCTTTACACGGCCCTTGTGAGTGCTGATCTTGAGGACTGAGATGAGGATCCTCGTGTACGAGAAGAGAATGTAGATTAATGGAGCAATCAAGACAGACAGGACTAGACTTAAACCGACATAGGTGTTGAGGCTGGTATCAGTACAGGCTAACTTAAGCACTGAAGAGTGGTCACAATAGCAATGGACCACCTTGTTGGGTCCACAGAATGGAAGTCTGTAAGCCAAAATGATGGGAATGATTGCAACAATGAATCCACAGACCCAACAGCAAGCGATCTGCTTCAGCACCAAGGCATTACTTGTTAACGTATGGTAATGCAATGGTTTACAGATAGCCAAATATCTGTCGTAAGCCATAAGTGCAAGAAGGAGCGCTTCCACAGTGGTCGTGGTGTGGGTGAAAAACATCTGAGTGAAGCAGGCTGAGATCGTAATGAGATTAGAGTCTGAGCCAAAGATGGCCAGCATTTTGGGAACAGTGTTAGTTGCAATAATTATGTCTACGAGGCCGAGGCATGATATAAGTATGTACATTGGGATGTGAAGGTCTTCATCATGTAAAAAGATGACGATTATGAGAAGGTTTCCTAAAATTATGAAAAAGTACACAGTCAACAAGGAGCCAAAAATAACGTTCTTCACGTCTCGTTCCTGAAATCCCGGAAAGCCAACGATGAGGAATGCTTGTACAGCTTCATTCGTCTCGTTCAGTCTGGACATGGCACACCTTTAGATTTCTGACCTGTAAGACAACACATCTACATTTCTATCTTTTTAGGTAATTTCAAACTCTTTATTAATCCTAAAGTTCATTAATCTGGTTTTGAAAATAAGTACATTAGAGGGTCGGCTCAGGTTGGATGGTTGGGAGACAAAGTCAAAGAGGCGAGATTGCGTTGGTTTGGACATGTGCAGAGGAGAGATGCTGGGTATATTGGGAGAAGGATGCTAAGGATAGAGCTGCCAGGTAAGAGGAAAAGAGGAAGGCCTAGGAGAAGGTTTACGGATGTGGTGAGAGAGGACATGCAGGTGATGGGTGTAACAGAGCAAGATGATGAGGACAGGAAGAGATTGAACAAGAAGATCCGATGTGGTGACCCCTAATGGGAGCAGCCGAAAGAAGAAGAAGATCTAAAATCCCCAGACCAACCAAGGAGACTTCTAGAAAAATGGTATTAGACATGTATTGAATTGGGCAAGTAGTTTAAATGCTCCCTCAAGAGGCGTACAGGGCCAAGGAAGAAGAAGAAGAAGAATCTGGTTTTGGAAATCTGTCACTGATAAAATCCCAGACATTTCAAACCAATGAGTGCAACACACTGGTGAGGTCTTATCTGGAGTCCTGTGTGCAGTTTGGGTCTCCAGGCTACAAAAAGGACACAGCAGCACTAGAGAAGATCCAGAGAAGAGCGACTAGGCTGATTCCAGGGCTACAGGGGATGAGTTATGAGGAAAGATTAACAGTTACAGTTTACGACCAAGGAGATAAAGAGGTGACATGACTGAAGTGTTTAAAATGATGAAGGGAATTAGTCCAGTGGATCAAGATGGTGACTTTAAAATAAGTTCATCAAGAACACGGGGACAGAGTTGGAAACTTGTGAAGGGTAAATTTCGCACAAACATTAGGAAGTTTGTCTTTACACAAAGACACTTGGAATAAGCTACCAAGTTGTGTGGTAGAGAGTAAGACTTTAGGGACTTTCAAAACTTGACTTGATATTTTTTTTTGGAAGAAATAAATGGATAGGACTGGTGAGCTTTGTTGGGGTGAGTGGCCTGTTCTCGTCTCGAGTGTTCTAATGTTCTAATGAACACGTAAGGTGACATGAGGTGAAACAAGGTGGTGAGCGCAGGCATTTCAGTGCCACATCATGACTGCAGTATACAGTGACTTGAGAAAATATTCAGACTCCTTCACTTTTTACACAGTTTGTTATGTTGCAGACTTGTGTTAAAATCATTCAGATTCATTTTTCCCCACATCTAGCAACACTCAATACCCACAAACGACAAAGCGAAAACAGAATTTTAGACGTTTTTGCTAATTTATTGAAAATAAAAACTGAAATATCCTGTTGATACAGTATTCAGATCCCTTTTGTCAGATTCCAGCCTGGAGTCTTCTTGGGTTTGGTGCCATGACAGTCACACACCTGGATTTCAGGATTTTCTACCATTCCTCTCTGCAGACCCTCTCAAGCTCTGTCACGGTGGATTGAGAACGTCAGTGGACAGCTACTGTTTATTCAGATCTCGCCAGAGATATTCAGTTTGTTTCACTTCTGGGCCCTGGCTGGGCCACTCAAGGACATTCCCAGAGTTGTCCCTGAGCCACCCCTTTGTCTTTCCTTTGTGCTTAGGGTCATTGTCCTGTTGGCAGGTGATCCTCTGGCCCAGTTTGATATCAAGACCTCTCTGGAGCAGGTTTTCATTAAGGATATCTCTGTACTTTACACCATTCATCTTTTCTTTGACCCTGTCCATTCTTCCACTTCCAATCATCACTGTTGGAGTGATAAGGTGATGAGCAGTGCCTGGTTTCCTCCAAATGTGATACATTGAACTGAGGCCAAACAGTTCAATCTTGGTTGTATTGGACCAGAGAATCTTGTTTTCATAGTTTAACCGTCGTTTAGGTGATTTTTTGGCAAACTCCAAGCTGGCTTTCATGTGTCTTTTACTGAGGCATGGCCAGTCCATCATAAAGCTCAGACCAGTGGAGTGTTGCAGTGATGGCTGATCTTCTGGGATTTACTCCCATCTCCACATAGGTCCCTTCTTCTCATCCCTAGTTATCATCAGGTTTTTGATCATGTCTCTTACCAAAGCCCTTCTACCATGTTTGCTCAGTATGGTCAGGTGGTTGATCCAAACTCCTTTCATTCACAAATTATGGAGGCCTCTGTGCTCTTTGTAACCTTCGAGGCTGCAGGAATATTTTTGTAGCCTTCCCTAGATCTGAGCCAAAACACCGCTCTGTCTCTAAGCTCTGCAGGCAATTCCTTCGACCTTGTGACTTGGTTTTGCCCAACTGTTCCATATACTGGTTTATGCCTTCCCTAATTACCCCAGGTGGACTCCATAAACAAGTTGTAGAAAAAACCCAGGGATGATAAATGGAATTTACATCACAGTAAAAAGGTCTCAATACTTGTGTCAATGAGATATTTCAGTTTTTATTTTCATACATACTCTTTTATGCTTTGTCATTCTGGGGTATTAAGGGTTATTTGATAAGAGACAAAATGAATTTAAATTATTTTAGAATGCAAGGATACAACATAGCAAAATGTATAAAAACCGAGGGGGTTGAAAGACTTTCTAAAGGCACTGTAGGTTGCTGGACAACACTTTTGATTTACTGGTCACTTTCTATCTTCTTCCTCACCTATACATGACATTTACTGGTCACTTTCTATCTCCTTCCTCACCTGTTCATGAGATTTACTTGACAGTTTCTATCCTCTTCCTCATCTGTACATGAGATTTACTGGTCAGTTTCTATCTCCTTCCTCACCTGTTCATCAGATTTACTGGTCAGTCACTTCTATGTGGTGGTGTGCTGGGGAAGCAGCATAAAGAAGAGGGACGCCTCATGCCTGGACAAACTGGTGAGGAAGTCAGGCTCTATTGTAGGCATGGAGCTGGACAGTTTGACATCCGTGGTAGAGCGACGGGCGCTCAGCAGGCTCCTATCAATTATGGAGAATCCACTGCATCCACTAAACAGTGTCATCTCCAGACAGAAGAGCAACTTCAGCGACAGACTGCTGTCACCGTGCTGCTCCACTGACAGACTGAGAAGATCGTTCCTCCCCCAAACTATGTGACTCTTCAGTTCCACTCTGGGGGGTAAACGTTAACATTATACAAAGTTATTGTCTGTTTTACCTGCATTTTTATTACTCTTTAATTTAATATTGTTTTTTATCAGTATGCTGCTGCTGGAGTATTGCTGCTGCTGTGAATTTCCCCTTGGGATTAATAAAGGATCTATCTATCTATCTATCTATCTATCTATCTATCTATCTATCTATCTATCTATCTATCTATCTATCTATCTATCTATCTATCTATCTATCTATCTATCTATCTATCTATCTATCTATCTAATAAGTTCAGCAGTACCACTACTCGCCATAAGGGGGCCACAATTTTGAAGAACTCTCAGAAGCTAATTCAGGTTGCTTCCCTCATTTCCCCCAGAAGTTTCTCCTCTTCCGGAACCTACAATTTATAAACCAATCAAGCACCAAAAGAGGTTGCTCATTATTGGATGAGAGAGGACAGGAGACAGAGCTCCTATCTTTTACACTAAAGAAGCCTGATATCTTCAAGGTTCAAGGTTGCTTTATTTAGTCACGTTTACGCAAGAAAACATGAAATTTGCCTTCACGGTTGCATATAATAACAAGACAAAAAGAAATGAAACAAAACAAATAGAGACAAAGAGAGGTTATGGAAAGACAGTTTGATTGTGTGTATTTACACAAAAATGGTTACAGAATACATACAGTATCAAACCTTAATCATTTTCTCTGAAATTCCTTATTAAAACGTCATTGGCACTAGGAAGAAAGGAATTTCTGAAGCGATTTGTGTGGGCTTTTCAAAGTGACTATCCTTCTTGATTTACTGAAGTTAAGTTCTACATGTAATGGATGTCTGTCGTCAGTTGAGATGATTTCCAGTTTCTTTAGCATTCTCCTCTGACACAAACTTGCCAGATCATCTACTTCAGCCACATAATTTTATCTGCATGCTTAGTAATCTGCTGGAGCTTATTTAAATTTTGATTTGTCAGACTACTAAACTAGGCAATGAAGCTGAAAGTGATAACAGACTGAATCAGACTGCGATTAAAGGACAACACGAGGTCCTTGTCTACTTTAAATTGTTTGAGTTATTGAGGACAAATAAATGCTGATTGCATCTAGAAAATATTTTTTTTGTATTTGCATTCCAGCTAAGATTGTTATCTAAGTTAGTTACTTCCTAAGTGTTTCTATTCATTCACTATTTCTACCACCTCCCTCAAAACAACGATGGGTGAACATACAGATTTATCTTGTAGGACTGAACAACCCTTTAAGTTCTGTTATCGCTATTTCTTTTGCTTTCCCTTCAATTAAACAAGAGTTTGCCACAGAGGTGCCCCAACACTTCATTTTGTCTCATGTCAGGGTGAGGAGAACAAAGAATCAGACAACAAAATAAAACTTCTAAGCAAAGTCGTGAACAAAATAGACAGCAAAGAATTCTGAAACTGAAAGTCAATCAGAAATTCCAATACATTCACGACAATCATGGATGCTAAAAGGTCCACCTCACTGATTTATAAAACGTTTCGTCAATGACGTCACACAAAGCGACTCCCAGGTCAACACCTTGTAACAATCAGGAGCCACGTCCTAACAACAGGACCATCAAAACAGTGGTGCCCATGACCAGAACAAAATGGCACCACATTAACATGAAAATATAATAACAAAATATACTTGAATACTCAAGAAGTCATCTATACACAAAACACACCTTCAGAATAGATATCAGTTACTAAAAACCCCAAAAGCAACAAAGGAGACTTCTGGAAAAATTGTATTAGATATGTATTAAATTTAACCAGAAGTCTTTCTCCTAACCAAAAGGAACCGATTGATGTTGGTTTGGGCAAGTAGTTTAGATGTTCTCTCAAGAGGCGTACAGGGCCTAGGAAACTCGGAGAAAACTGGGAGCAGATACAGCACATGATGGAGTGAGTATATCTCATGACTGAACTGCAAGCATCTGGGGATTCCTCATTAGGAAAAGTGGAATGATAATGATGAAGCTGATGATGCAGACAACAGGTCAACAGTGACCAGCAACCATCAGTAAAAAGAAAAGATGACATCATTGGATTAGATATGCCATTCACATTGTATACCTTTTAAACAGTCAATGAAATTACAAAAGGCTGGTGTCAAAACAGTAAAGATTTAAACTATTTAGTGACTCATTGTTATGTCAGCAAACTGACTAGATTTAAGAAATGACCAGGAGAAGAAACAAGTAGCAGAAAAGGGTCCAAAGCCAGGAGATCAAAGACATGAGCGTCAAAATTCAAAACAAGGAACAAAAATCGTGGTCAAAAATACACGAAAAAAGACCAAAGACTTTAGAATGAGCGTTACAAAAAAGGGTTTTGTATTCACAACTTGGATAAGGAAGTCATTTGTTTAGGTAACCTTTTATCCCATCGCATTGCAACCCAAAGATCATGACCTCCGAGGACATGCCCCCAGGATATGTGAAATGGTCCTGGCGATGGGAACAAAACAGAGCAGCAATAATTCAAGATACATAGCATATATACTTTTTCTTCTTTTGGCTGCTCCCGTCCAGAGTTGCCACAGCGGATCATCTTCTTCCATCTCTTTCTGTCCTCTCCATCTTGTTCCGTCACACCCATCACCTGCATGTCCTCTCTCACCACATCCATAAATCTTCCTCTTTTCTTTTGCCTGTCAGCTCTATCCTTAGCATCCTTCTCCCAATATACCCAGCATCTCTCCTCTGCACATGTCCAAACCAACGCAATCTCGCCTCTCTGACTTTGTCTCCCAACCGTCCAACTTGAGCTGACCCTCTAATGTCCTCATTTCTAATCCTGTCCATCCTCGTCACACCCAATGCAAATCTTAGCATCTTTGACTCTGCCACCTCCAGCTCTGTCTCCTGCTTTCTGGTCAGTGTCACCAACAAAAATTAGAAAACTTTTTACACTGTATTTCATTTTCATAATCAGGAGCCTTCAAAACCCCTAAGGTGACTTTGATTTTGGAAGCCCATGCCAGCAGCCTAATACTCATGAACGCTCTAGTCATGATCTTAAGAGTGATGTTTTAGTACGAGGTTCATTCATTTGTTTGTTGACTGTATGATTGTCTCTAAAAGAGTCACACGCATCCTGAAAGTACAGTAAACTCTGAATTATTAATGACCCAACACAGGCTGTAAATACAATTGTAAACTGTTGAATATCTTTCTGGCATGGTAGTGCAGTGTTAGTGTTAATGTTTTGCGGTAAGAAGACTGGGATTCCTTCGCGGAGTTGGCATGCTCTACCTGTGTCCATATGGGTTTCCCTGGGAGCTCCCATTTCCACCCACAAGCCAAATGCACATGCAGGTCAGGTGGACTGGCGTTGCTAAATTTGACTCAGTGTGTGTCTGTGTGTTCATCCGGTGATGGACTGGTGCCCTGTCCAGGGATTAATCCTGCCTTGTGCCTGACGATTGCTGGGATAGGCTTGAGCAGCCCTGCAACCCTGAACTGGAGAAGCAGGCTTGAAAGATGGATGGATGGACTGTCTAAGGACATTTACAAAAATGAAGAGAAACGTTGAATGAGCCCACCTGTATTAAACTTTCTGACATGGCTACGTTGCATTGTCACAAAGTAATTACAATGTTCAAAGAGGTTTTATGTGAGTTTTGTGTTGAGCAGCAACTTCTTACTGAAGCTTGAAATCATTACTGAAATAATTAATGAAGAATGAAATTATTTTATAATGTTTCAATAAAACCGACTCAAAAATATTTCAAGGTAAGGTAAACTCAATGAGTGTCTATAAATCATTCTTATATGGAAATTGTTTAATAAATTCAGTAACCCAAGATGCCACATTTTACCATACATCTATATCTATACATCTACTCTCTCTCTATATAAAATCCTAAGCCTAAAAGTGCAACGACTTTGTGCAACGATTTTATGTGACGTTTTTATGCGACATTTTTTGTCACGCTTTAAATCCTACATATATATGTTTGGTATCATTCTTTTTAGAATTTATCGAACTTTAATGTGATGTTATTAGATTTTCAGATTCTTATACCATTTTTAAATTATAAACTAAAAAATATCAAGAACTCATGTAACTGCGAGACGAGACTTTGTGCCAAGAGATGTAACCAGGCCCGGGGCTGGAAATAAAAGACAAAGAGTAGGACAGCTGCTGTATAGGCTTTAAAATGTTCGAAGCGCTGTGCAAAATGAAAATCGCATGGCATGGCAGCAGCAGCAAGCTAGCAGCTGATCGAACAAAGGGAAAATTGTATTTGTTTCCCATCGTATCACTGTTTAAGAGGGGGTTTTGGAGGAGCAACCGCGTCTCCTTGGGGTGCGTTCAGACCCTCTCTTCACAATGCGAGTGACAGAGACGCAAAGTGGCTGGTGCTTAGAACAGGCCGGGGGGTTGGTGAGTGAAGCGAGCAGGGGGGAACCCCTTAGTGTATATATGACATACTGTATACAGTAATCCCTCGCTACTTCGCGGTTCACTTTTCGCGGATTCACGACTTCGCGGATTTTATATGTAAGCATATCTAAATATATAACGCGGATTTTTCGCTGCTTCGCGGGTTTCTGTGGACAATGGGTCTTTTTACTTCTGGTACTTGCTTCCTAAGTTGGTTTGCCCAGTTGATTTCATACAAGAGATGCTATTGGCGGATGGCTGAGAAGCTACCCAATCAGAGCACGCAGTTATGTTCCTGTGTGCTGCTGATTGGCTCAGTGACGGAGTGCTGCATTAACCAGGAAGTCTCATCTCACTCTTTCAGCATTAACGTGCTACTGCTGCAGGGGCCGTTTCCAAGCGCAAACAGAAGATGCAAATGATTGCAGAAAAGGTAAAAGTTTTGGATATGTTGAAGGAAGGGTACAGCTACACCGCTGCAGGACACCATCACAGCATCAATGAGTCCACGATTCTTTTTATTTAAAAAGGAGGAAAAGCGTATAAGATCTATGGCCGCAGTGTCCTTTAACCAGGGCGCAAAACGAGTTGCAAGTGGACGTGATAAGGCAGTAGTCTGGATGGAATCTGCTTTAGGAATCTTTGCAACAAGGTCGACGACGTCATGACCGCCTACAAGCTGCTACGTGTACTTCGCTATGCAGTAAGTGTAAACTTATCTACTGATTTCATATTGCTTAGCAGTTGTCCCTGTTATTAATAGAGTAAAGGGTGGGTTGTAAACAATACAGGGAGGGTTTAAAAACGTCCAAATACACGTTGAATAATTAAATAAATATGGTGTCCCTACTTCGCGGAAATTCAGTTATCGCGGTCGGCCTTGGAACCTATCTCCCGTGATAAGTGAGGGATTACTGTACTTACAAAGTTACAACTATTTTAAATTGCACACTGACTTTATGGACACCCTGTATCTGTCTGTCTGTATGTCTGAGCGCTTTTCATGAGAGAACTACTTCACAGATTTAGATCGAGTTTTTTTCTATAATTTGCTTGAACACTCCAGTTGATTTTGCGACTTCTCTCATCACACTAAGTATCATAGTTCACTTGCGACACCGATTTATTCACGTGAATCGGAGAGAGAGAGAGAGACGCTGTGGGCCGAGGGGAGGAAGCTCAGGAGTAGGGAGCTGGGTAGGGTCCTCCTCACTCATGTGTCACCCTTCGTTCAAGTCGCTCTACCTCTCGCCTCATGTTGCCTCCGCTTAACTAGCAATACCTGTTTGTTCAGCAGACGTTACCATCTACAGTAGAGATTGTTAAGGAGTAACGTTTGATGTTTTTGAGAGAGAGATCAGAGCTACGTGTGTTTTAGAGGGTAGCTGCTCATTGGTAGAGATATCACAGCCATATGCTTTTCTCCCCACGTGGGGGATGCTCTCCTATCAGAGATGAACACGATCAGATACAGTGACAATATTTGATGTTAGATCGTACCTACCTTCCGCTTGGTTAGAGATACCTTGCCAACTTTTTACATTTTTGGTAAAGAGATCTCACCTACATTAATACCTATTCACTTATCAAGGAAAAAAGTATGTCCCAACACAAGTTTTTCAATTGGATGTTCCACTGCTGATGCAAAGAGAAAGTGTCTATCTCGACAAAGAGAAACCTCAGAAGAGCGACCTGCTCACCTCAGAGCGGATCAACAATGGCAGGCATCTCAGCGAGAGTACGAGTCAACTGAAGAGCGTGCATCGTGATAGCAAAACCAAAATTTTTCTATATCAAGAGGCCCTCGGATAGGAAATCTATCAATAGAAATTCTTCTCAATACAAATTACATTTTAAATTTTTTTTTATTGATTTTTAAAGTTTGTCCTGTTTCACTACTACGTGGGCAGAGCCGCGGGGTACAGTTAGCACAATAATATATCCATTACACAATGTTACGGTTCAAAACATATGTTGTAAAGTCTAGTGATTTAACATTTTCAGGATACAGAATAAAGAAAAAATGAACAAATGCGGCTATAAAACTTAAATAAAATGAAATAAAATAACAGAGTCAGGCTGCAGACCTCCAGTGGCAGAACCCTTTGTGATTGGTCCTGCTGCAGGAGCCTAGGATTGTCTTGCAGAAATAATCAGAGTATATTTAATATGTTATACCTTTATTAAAAATAGCAGACTGTAATTCAAAGATAAAATGTACATTTACGCTGAGTACCAATCAGAAAACAAAAAGCTAAAAGAGACAAGTGTGTATTCCAGAAAGTCAAAAAGAACATAAAGCAAAGCTCACCACACATAAAGTATTTTTATCCAATTTCAAATAATCAGGAAGTGCATATCATCTATCTAATGTCACCTAATATTAATAATAATTTATACAGTATTATATTATATCAATAGTTTCACTTAAAATTATGGAAGAAGATGATCTGCTGTGGCAACCGCTAACGGGAGCAGCCAAATGAAGAAGAAGAATTTCACCTAAAATCCTCTATTAGGTGAAACCCACAAGTTCTCCTTCCTAAATAAGTGGCTAGCAACCATAAGTCCAAAAATTGTGTTGCCCATAAGAGTCAAAATGGTGCTGTGATCAGACATTAAAATAACCAAACCTCTAAATGTGTTTCAAAAAATTTTTTTAAAAGCAAAATCAGATTCAATGCATGTCAAAACCCTTACAGAAGAGGTGTATTTGAGATATTAAATTGTAACATTAAAAATATAAATAAAAACAAACTGTGACAGTTATAATATTTTTAGCATTAATGTGCCTTTAGTTTTTAGCTGGGGAAATGCAAATCTGATAAAATGAGTGCTAAAGTACAAATGTAGAAATAGTTGTTGAAGTCGACAATTGCTAGTTTATGATATTAAGCTTCATTAGAGAAATGCAGTTATATTTATTTATGCTCTGAATTCACATCAGCCTTTACATGCACACACGTCTTTATCCAATCAACCAATGGACCCCTGGAACCTCACATTTTCAAGATCTTCCCATGAAAAGATATTCCACTTTACACCACCAGACTCAGGCCCCTAAATGACATCACAGGGTCTTGGAGGTCTGCAGCCAAACTGTGGTATTCTGTTTATTTAAGTTCTTAATCTATCTATCTATCTATCTATCTATCTATCTATCTATCTATCTATCTATCTATCTATCTATCTATCTATCTATCTATCTATCTATCTATCTATCTATCTATCTATCTATCTATCTATCTATCTATCATATAGTTCCTTTCAAATCTATCTATCTATTATATAGTGCTTTTCATTCATTCTGTCTATCTATCTATTATATAGTGCCTTTCATTCTATCTATCTATCATATAGTGCCTTTCAAATCTATCTATCTATCTATCTATCTATCTATCTATCTATCTATCTATCTATCTATCTATCTATCTATCTATCTATCTATCTATCTATCTATCTATCTATCTATCTATCATATAGTTCCTTTCAAATCTATCTATCTATTATATAGTGCTTTTCATTCATTCTGTCTATCTATCTATTATATAGTGCCTTTCATTCTATCTATCTATCATATAGTGCCTTTCAAATCTATCTATCTATCTATCTATCTATCTATCTATCTATCTATCTATCTATCTATCTATCTATCTATCTATCTATCTATCTATCTATCTATCATATAGTGCCTTTCAAATCTATCTATCTATTATATAGTGCCTTTCATTCATTCTGTCTATCTATTATATAGTGCCTTTCATTCTATCTATCTATCTATCTATCTATCTATCTATCTATCTATCTATCTATCTATCTATCTATCTATCTATCTATCTATCTATCTATCTATCTATCTATCTATCTAAATGACTAAGTCTTACATTTAATTTCTCAGTAAAATGAAAAGCCTAATTGTCTGTAATTGTCTCTGCCATAGAAAAAACTAAAGGAATCACATCAACTTTTATTTCTAGTTTTATTCATAAGCCCTTTTCTTCCATGTTGATCTATTAAGAAACAACAAATGAAGCTTATAAGAAGCAAGATAAGAAACACTGTGAAGGGAAACTCATACCAGTATCAATATTTTCTCCTATATACAGTATGTGTTCTCTTATAATCAAATTCAAATCTATAATAACATATACTGTATTAGTCCCTAACTACACATGTATTAACGTGAATAGCGTGTTCTTACCAGACTTCCTTTGGACTGCTTTGTTCTCAAATCACAGGTTTAGCTGTGTGTATTTATATTCTGAATTCCCAATTATTCTTCTTGGAAGTGCAGACTTGGATTCCCTAAAGAAAATGTGAGGCAAGAAATCTGCTCTCACCGGTCCCTCTTGTATAGTCATTAAAAACGTGAAGTTCTGCTCTATTAAAAGAAATGTTTTTTGATACTTAAGCATAACAAGAAAACAAATAAAATGTAATATGTAAAACTGTAAGTGTAATAATGTGAAATCAACCAGTTTTCTAAAAAAAAAGTAAAGAAATAATCACATAAACCTTATAACAGTACAGCTGTTAATAATAATAATAATAATTCTTTACATTTATATAGCGCTTTTCTCACTACTCAAATCGCTCTCCACACAGGGAGGACCTGGGAAGCAAACCCAAAATCTCCTTACTGTTAGTAAGAAAGGCTCCTGTTCATCACAAATGTCTGTATCCAGAAAGTTTCAAATTATGATCAAATTCGTTCATCAAACACAAGTGAACTTTCGCCGCTGCACTATTGACCTGATGCATTATGGTTGGTGTGGTTTGGTAACCTGACTCTCTAGGATCACAGATTCCCCCAAAGGGCTTTCCATACCTCTTCTAAAATCGCCAGGGGCTGACTTTCCACAGCTTTATACCAGAAATCTCACTAATGTAAAGGAGGTTTGTTTTGAAATATCTCTAATCTCAGATGACCAGAACAAGCACGCCATTGGCTTTATTAAAATTCTGTGTCACTAATGTTACACACCACGCACACCCAGTGAACTCTGAAAACAAACCAATAGCAGCCCTGAATTAAACAGTTCCCTTAATAATGGTACCCATTATAAAATATCAGACAATTTAAATGATTTCAAATAACATTCGAACAAGCAGTGAAAATGTAAACTCTCCCAATCAATGTGACTTCAAAATTGTGCTATGGGAAACTAAGGATGTGATTCTCATTCATGACAACATCTTTCTATTATAAAAAAAAAATCTTGGAAGGTTGGAAGGAGACGAGATGTGATTTTCTCAGAGAGACACTTTCATGACCCGCGAGATGAGACTTTGTGCCAAGAGATTTAACCAGGCCCGAGAATGGAAATAAAAGACAAAGAGTAGATGACAAAGTAGAATGTCGTAAAGAACTGAAAAAAGCAGGCTAGAGATAATGGAAGTACGAAAATTTGAAAGTCTCAAAAAAAGGATAGTAAAGATTGCATTAGTGCAAACAAATGGAAATTATTACTCGGCAAAATAATGGAACAGTGAAGAGAGATCGAATATATTGTTCGGATTTAAATTTTAAGATGGAGACTTGTAGATTGTCTAATTTGTGTTGCCATCAGGGAAAAAAAAGTAATGTTTCTTCCCAATGAAGAGGTATATCTGCGAGAATTAAAAGATTTGTTGTTTGGTGAAAGTGAAATCGCGCGAGAGAAATCATTTCTCATTTGTATGAATGCTATTGTCAAACACAGTTCGTGTAGAGAGAAAGAAATGACATTCACTCACAGGCAGATATACGTTGCGTTGTCACGAAGTAATTCCAAACAAATCAAAATTCAATGTGATATTGATGAAAAGGTAAAAGTGAAAAGAGATCGAATATATGGACATTGGTGATATGACAGAAGTGCGCAGCGCGAGGTGAAGATCATGTGGCACGGCAGCAGCAGCAAGCCAGTAGCTGATCGAGCAAAGAGGAGGTAAAGAAAACTGTATTTGTTTCCCATTGTATCACCATTTTAGAGGGGGTTTCAGAGGAGCAACCGCGTCTCCTTGGGGCGCATTCAGCCCCCTTCTTCACAAGCCGAGCGGCAGAAATGCGAAGTGGCTGGTGCATAGCGCAGACCGGGGGGGAAGGGATTTTTGGTTGCCGAGCGAAGCGATAAGGGGGCAAAGCCCCCTAGTTAGTAATAAAGAAAGAGCATATGGTGAATACTTCATCTCATCTTTGGATACGTTTCTTATAATATTCTTTCTGCTGCTTGTGTATGGGAGACTAGACTGTTGGTGCCTGATCTTCTTGACTGACATGCCTCTTGAATTTATTGTAGGCTATCACAGCGCACGACTTAGTTACCTCTACATTTACCCTGACAGTTGCTGCATTGTGAACAATAATTAGGGGGCTAGCATCTTTCTTGTCCTTTCACTGTTCCTTTCAGTGTTTAGTGTGCATGTATGTGCTAGTATTACTACTTGTTTTACCTGCATCTTGTCGAGCTGACAACATCTACAGCCGACAGGAACTTCTCAAGATTGGAGCGTTCAGCGAAGGGAGTGTTTCATCAGAGTTTCTCCGCTCCCATGACATTCCGGCAGGATATAGCGAGGAGTCCCGGCTCTCCGTGGATTATCATCCCCGTGGGCAGGTGACGGGGGTGGCGCAGAGAGAGAAAACAAAAGCGAGGCTGCAGGGCCGGCGCGTTAGCAAGGTTACGTAGGAAGCCTGTTAAACCACCGCTCCCCAGTGTTTTTCTCACCAATGCCAGATCTCTCGTCAACAAAATCGATGAACTGAGGCTACAGGTGGCAACAAATAACATCAAAAAAAAAACCAGTTGCGTTCTGTTGATCATGGAATCCTGGCTTCACTCATTGATCCTGGACTCTGCTATCCAGCTAACAGGCTACACTGCACAGCGCCATGACAGGACCAGTGACTCCGGTAAGAGCAGAGGAGGGGGGCTGTGTGTGTAGGTAAATAATAACTGGTGTACAAATACAGTGACTGTAGACAGTCACTGCTCCCCAAACCAGGAGTATGTGACTGTTAGATGCTGACCCATATACAGAGCATCTGGAAAGTATTCACAGCGCATCACTTTTTCCACATTTTGTTATGTTACAGCCTTATTCCAAAATGGATTAAATTCATTTTTTTCCTCAGAATTCTACACACAACACCCCATAATGACAACGTGAAAAAAGTTTACTTGAGATTTTTGCAAATTTATTAAAAATAAAAAAATTGAGAAAGCACATGTACATAAGTATTCACAGCCTTTGCCATGAAGCTCAAAATTGAGCTCAGGTGCATCCTGTTTCCCCTGATCATCCTTGAGATGTTTCTGCAGCTTCATTGGAGTCCACCTGTGGTAAATTCAGTTGACTGGACATGATTTGGAAAGGCACACACCTGTCTATATAAGGTCCCACAGTTGACAGTTCACGTCAGAGCACAAACCAAGCATGAAGTCAAAGGAATTGTCTGTAGACCTCCGAGACAGGATTGTCTCGAGGCACAAATCTGGGGAAGGTTACAGAAATATTTCTGCTGCTTTGAAGGTCCCAATGAGCACAGTGGCCTCCATCATCCGTAAGTGGAAGAAGATGACCAGGGAAGTCCAGAGGCTGTTGAAAGAGAGGAACACTGCCTTCAGGTCGGATGACAAGGCCCTCTACAGCACAACCCGTGCCAGCCTAAAGAGGGGCATCCGACAGGCCAAGTCAGACTATAAAAGGAAGATTGAGGAACACCTGGACAGCAACAACGGCAGGCATGTGTGGATGGGTGTCCAGCATATGATAACTAGTCCCGGAGCTGTGGGAGGTGATTTATCACTGGCTGAGGAACTGAACCACTGCTTTGCCCGGTTTGAAGTGGATCCACCAGAAACAGCCAAACCCCTTCCAGATACCAACAGTAGCACCATCTTCACAGTGGGGGAGCACAAGGTGAGACGCACGCTGCGGGCTATCAACCCACGAAAGGCAGCTGGACCTAACGGCTTCTCAGGACGTGTGCTGAAAGACTGTGCAGACCAACTGGCTGGGGTCTTCACCAGGATATTCAACCAGTCTCTGTCTCAGTCCACTGTGCCATCCTGCCTGAAATCATCTGTCATAGTGCCTGTGACCAAGAAACAGACCATCACCAGTCTTAATGACTACAGGCCAGTTGCACTGACCTCTGTGGTTATGAAGCTCATCAGGAACCACATCATGTTATTCATGCCTCCCATGCTTAATCTGCACCAGTTTGCCTACAGAGCAAACAGGTCTACGGAGAACGCCATGGCTACTGTTCTCCATGCTGTTCTGTCCTATCTGGAGCAGCAGGGGAGCTACGCACGGCTGCTCTTCGTAGACTCCAGCTCTGCCTTTAATACCATCTTACCCCAGAGACTGGTGACCAAACTGTCAGGTATAGGACTTCCACAGTCCACCTTCCTTTAGATCAAGAACTTCCTGAGTGATCGCACTCAGAGGGTTAGAGTGGGCCCCTACCTCTCCACACCCATCAGCCTCAGCACTGGCTCCCCACAGGGCTGTGTGCTGAGCCCCCTGCTCTATACCCTCTACACTCATGATTAGATTCCTGCCCACTACAGTGACGCCATTGTTAAGTTCACTGATGATGCCACGGTAGTAGGGCTCATCTCTGGGGGGATGAGTCCGCCTACAGGGATGAAGTGGAGCGGCTGACAATGTGGTATGGGAATAATAACTTGCTCCTAAATACAGCCAAGACCAAGGAGCTCATCGTGGACTTCAGGAAGAAGGCAGGCAACATCCAGCCACTCATCATCAACAGGGACTGTGTGGAGAGGGTCTCAGACTTCTGCTTCTTGGGAGTCACCATTAGAGAGGACTTGACCTGGGGAACACACACTGCTGAGGTAGTGAAGAAGGCCCAAAAGAAACTACTTCCTGAGGGGGCTCAGAAAGAACAACATCCCTGAGAAACTGCTGGTGTCCTTTTACCACTGCACAGTAGAGAGCATCCTGGTCTACTGTCTCTGTGTGTGGTTCTCTAGCTGCACAGTAGCACAGAAGGAAGAGCTCCAAAGGGTCATTAAAGTCACCCAGCAGATAGTCGGCGGTCCTCTCCCCTCACTAGAAGAACTACATAGTTCCTGTTGTCTCAGGAACGTCAAGAAAATTCTTCAGGACCCATCACGTCCAGGACATGCATTGTTTGAACGCCTGCCTTCAGGCAGATGTTTCAGATCCATAAAGACTAAGACAAATAGACTGAGAAACAGTTTCTATCCTTCAGCCATCACCATGCTGAAGTGGTCAATCTGATTGAGTGCACCTTCATTCTAAATTAACATTAGATAAGGGACAAGTGGAAAACATTGTTTTGCTGTTATGGACAATTTTGGATACTTATTTTATTCCCTTATTTTAGTTGTAAGTTGAGTAATTGTGTTTTGGTTTTGTTTTTATTTTTATTTTATTTTTTCTGCACTGGAAAATTGCACCTAAAAATTTTGTTGTACAATATCTCATTGCTACAATGACAATAAATATTTTGATTTGATTTGATTTGATAATTTTGCATTTCTGTCAGGCTGATGCTTCACACAAATAAAGTCAGCAGGCGTATGATGGTGGTTCGATAGTACAGTGCCGTATGCTATCAACATCTGATAACCAATTCACAATGTCATCACTATGGCTTGTTTTAACTCATGCAGCTTTTCATTTACATGCCATTGTGTGTTTTGCTTAAAGGCTCCACCCCACTCATAAATATTAATGAGTTACCGTAGAGTGGAAAAAGTCCTGGGACATTTCACGAGTCCCATAGCCTCCCACCATCACACTATTAATACTAAAAAGATTTTATGTTATTTATTTACACACACTGTAATACAGAAAATTACAATTAAATATGTAAAACACAATAATAATATACATTGTCAGAAGCAAGGTTATTATAGTTAACGAAAACTAAAATCAAAACTGAAACTATTATTAAAAAAACATTTTCATAAACTGAAATAAAATAATTAACAAAACCGAAATGAAAAACTAAAACTAAACGAAACTATTAAAGTAGCTGGAAAGACCAACTAAAATAAAATAATAATATACTAAAATATTTTTAGTTTTCGGTTTTGAATGAATATTCTTGCCATTAGTCTTTAACCCTTGTAACTTTTAACTCTAAAACAGCCGCCCACATACATTAATCCAGTGAACGACGGCTGGTGCCGGAGGGCGGCTGTTCACACAGCATTAGTGAATACGGGCGTGTAAAGCGTGTAAAATAGAAAGCAAGTTACTGCTCTGCCTTTCTTTGCTCTTATTGTATATCAAGATGTAATTTAAACGCCTGAAATTGGAATGTACAAGTCAACAAAACCTGTACTGTATGAATAGAAAAATCACAAGTGAATAACATTTCAGTTTATTTCTCAAGTTTTTGTTGACAGTAATTCACCTGCCACTTTGCACAGGAATAATCGTTTTTACTTTCTCGTATACAAAGTATAGAGAAAGTACATTATAGTAATCATGAAAAAAATCAACCTGGAGATTTTGATGAATCTCAACATTTTAGACCTACCCAAGTAGGAAAATACCATTTTTTGGAATTATGTCTGTGTGTGTGTAAACACGATAACTCAAAAACACAACAAGATAGATGGATGAAATTAGGCATGTAGCTGTAACACCAGAATTGTAGATCTGTGTTAACTTTTGGGCCAAATCCATCAACTGGAAGTGGTACTTTACCTGAACACATACTCAATTTTTTTTTTATTCATTCAGCTGCAGAGTCTGATTTATTCAACTTCGCTTTTATAATAATTGTTCAATATATTATTAATTTGATTTGATTTATTGTTGATGGTTCTTTAATGTACATAATATAAACATATAATCATTGTCTTGCGGTTTACTCCTCAAATATCCATCCCCATATCTGAGTATACGAGAAAGTCAAGGGGAGACCACTCTCGATTTTTTCTCATGCAAACCACTTTTTGACTTGCAAGAACATGGTATCTGTATTGCCTTGGACTCACACCACAAACTATCTCACACCACAATGGTAACTGTCAATGGAAAGTCACAAAACCTATGATCCCTGGATTACAGCGACTGTCAGAATCTGTTTCTTATCAGCCTGAGCTAAAGGAGGCTCCTAGCCTTGAATGAGCTGTAGTACCAATTGACAAGTCGAATTTATGGGATCTGGGGGTTATTTTCATTCGGTCATTACACCTAGATTCACATGTAAGGTCTGTTAGCTGCTCTTGTTTCTTTCATTCAAGAAACCTTTCTAAATGGAGGTCTGTAGTCTCAAGACCAGAACTGGAGATTCTTGTACAAGCTTTTATCTCCTTGCATCTCGACTACCGTAATGCCCTGTACGCTGGTCTGAATAAATCGTCTCTTTCTCGGCTACAGTTAGTTCAAAATGCAGCTTCTAGGCTTTTAATTCAATCATTCCGACGGTGCATGTTACTCCCATCTTGTACACTGTGTACTGTCTTTGGGCTTATTTTAGAATTTGTTTTAAAATTTTGGTGCTTACTTATAGAGCTCTTTGCAAAAACAAGTCCATGAATATATCACTGGCCCCCTGCACAGCCATACACCCTTGTTGGGCACTTAGATCTGGGCAACAGAACTTGTTAGTCATCCCTTGTACCCGGCTCAAGCTACGTGGGTGTTTTATCTTGGTAGAATTCTCTATTACTCTGCTTTCCCCATTTTGTCAGAACACCTCAAATCTCACAGACTTTACCACTGTTTATAAGGTATTGTACTTTATAACTTCTACCCACCGTTCCTTTCTACATCTATAACCTCAAGCAATTAGATGTAGTAAAAGACAAGCAGGAGTTCAGTTACAATTGAAATAATGTATTATTGATAATTTTCATAAATAATAACAATATGCAAAGTACATTTGAATATTAGCATCCATACAACCTGATAAATGCTGATGTGTAGTTTCAGGTGGCACACAGACTTGTAGTTACTTTAAATGTCTCTAGTTAAGTCCTCATTTTTGGTCAGCTTTCTTCAGAACAGGCCGCATGCCTGTCTCAATATGGCTGCCGAGCTGTGCTCTTCATTGTGTTGTCCTTTTCAGTTCATGGTGTGTGAGATGCTCCTTCAACAGTTGGTAAGAGAAAGATAGGAGGGGTAAAGCAAGCAAATTTATAGATTTTCTGTCCAACCCCTACAGCCAATAGGGCATTATGGTACTTAAAGGCTTCTGATACAAGCCAATTCCAAACAGCCATACTTCAGACCAATGGGGCACAGAATACCTTCACACCTGCCCCCAAAACCATTTGTTAAGCTGAAGCTTGCCAGCTAGATAGTTGGCCTCCATGCTGGGGTTGATTAAGAGAATCCTGCAGAGAATCACCTGCCAAACTTGTTTGAGGCACCTCCACCAACCCGGTCGGAAAATTACAAAGAGACTCAGTTCAAAGGTCAGGTGAGGGGGTTCTTAACCATCAAAACATTGCTGTTCTTATCAATAATGTAACACTAATATTACATTTGCTTTGTCTACATCACAAATAAAGACATACAAAATATTTATCAACTTAAATGCAAAATTTAACACCACAACATTGGGGATTGTGTGTTTCAGACTGTAAGGCTCTGGAATGGTCTTCCATTAGCATTGCGCATGGCTGAGTCAGATGACCAGTAGTCCACATGACCGTCATCATCAAGTCCTTCCATGTGAACCCTGAGTACAATAAGGACTGATTGAGGTCATTTATGTTAGGTAGAATGCCTAGAGGGGGCTGGGTAGTCTCATGGCCTGGAACCCCTGCAGATTTTATTTTTTCTCTAGCCGTCTGAACTTTTTAAATTTCTTCTGTCCTCCCTGGCCATCGGACCTTACTCTTATTCTACGTTAATTAGTGTTCTCTTATTTTAATTCTTATATTGTATTTTTTTCTCTTTCTTTATCATGTAAAGCACTTTGAGCTACATTATTTGTATGAAAATGTGCTATAGAAATAAATGTTGTTGTTGTTGTTGATTCATTAAGTAAACAACTTAGGATATTTTTGTTTAAGCATGCCTTTGAACACAGCTGAGTAGTCTCTGCTTGGACTATCGGCTTATTCTTAGTTTTGTTCTTCTTATTTGATTTTATTGTTTCTGTTTATTTTTTCTTGTTTTGTTATATTTGCTTTGCACTTTTATGTGTGGGTGGCGCAGTGGTAGCGCTGCTGCCTCGCAATAAGGAGACCTGGATTCGCTTCCCGGGTCCTCCCTGTGTGGAGTTTGCATCTTCTTCCTGTGTCTGCGTGGCTTTCTTCCCACAGTCCAAAAACATGCAGGTTACGTGCATTGGCGATCCTAAATTGTCCCTAGTGTGTGCTTGGTGTGTGTGCCCTGTGGTGGGCTGGCACCCTGAACGGGATTTGTTCTTGCCTTGTGCGATGTGCTGGCTGTGACCCTGTGTTAGGACATAGCGGGTTAAAAAATGACTGACTTTTATGTGTTTTATTGTTGTACAGCACTTTCTGATGTTATGTCTGTGAAAGGCACTTTATAAGTACATTTTACTTGCTTACTTATGTCTGGACACTGTGTGCAGAGCACTTCTTGGTAACATCAGCTGAGCTGCCTGCTTAGTCCCCACTGTACTGCACAGCACACTCCATACTTCAAATCCTGCCGACTATGCCAAGTGTTTTGCCATTAACTCACACCACAAGCCTTTTGAAGTTTGCAGATTTCCAATTTTGTAATTGCTGGGAGCCAGCCAAGAGCCCATGATGTCTGGATTACAATGGCTCTAAGAAGCTGTTTTCTTATCAGCCTAGGCTTAAGGATGCCCCTGGCCTTGGCTGAGTAGAGAGTACTTCTGAACTCTGCGTGCAGTGAGCTTCCAGGTGATAGATAGATAGATAGATAGATAGATAGATAGATAGATAGATAGATAGATAGATAGATAGATAGATAGATAGATAGATAGATAGATAGATAGATAGATAGATAGATACTTTATTAATCCCGATGGGAAATTCACATTTTATGTCAGCTGAGCTGTCTTTTCAGCCCCCACTGTACTGCACAGCACACTCCATACTTCAAATCCTGCCGACTACGCCAAGTGTACTGCCATTGACTCAAACCATGAGCCACCTCAGTTTGCAGATTTGCACTGTGGTAACTGTGCCAGATGGCTCTCCGCGGCAATTTCTTATCAGCATGAGCTGACTTTGCTGAGCAGACACTGCTTCTGAACACAGTGAGCGGAGCGCTGCCTGGTGACATCAGCTCAGTTTTCTCTCCATCATGCAGCCCCCAACCTATTGCACAACACCCCCACCTCCACAGTATCTAATGCTGTTTTTTTATGTAATTAATTTCCAGCACTTCCTTTTCCTTTGATTTACTAACAAATGCATGTAAAATATAATGGCATATATTATACGTCACATTTTCTTCTTATTCAGAAGGTTTTAAGCTTGCGATTAATTTCTTTTAAAACATATCTATTTATAACATTACCATTATTATAACATAACCATTAATTAACTGAACATCTTGTGACTTCACTAAATCACCTAAAGAGGTTATTTGATTCTCAAGTCTCTAAAGTTTTTTTTTTACTCATAAAAACTCATAAAGTGTCATATGTTATTGTTTAATTTTTATAGGTCTTGAGTATTAAAGTAAGTCATAGTGAAAAGACTAACTACAATAAAAAGAAATCTGACAACAACTTTGCATATAATAAGGCCTAGCAAAACTGAAGTAGGCAATGCTCAACCCTAGAGAGCAAGCCCAGATGGGGCACATATACGCGTGACATGTCAATATTGTTGAATGATGGCATCATCAAGTAAACTCAGGTTGTAATATTATATGTGAATATAATATGTGAATTTCCCCTTGGGATTAATAAAGTAGTGGGCGGCACGGTGGCGCAGTGGTAGCGCTGCTGCCTCGCAGTTAGGAGACCCGGGTTCGCTTCCCGGGTCCTCCCTGCGTGGAGTTTGCATGTTCTCCCCGTGTCTGCATGGGTTTCCTCCGGGTGCTCCGGTTTCCTCCCATGGTCCAAAGACTTGCAGGTTAGGTGGATTGGTGATTCTAAATTGGCCCTAGTGTGTGCTTGGTGTGTTTGTGTGTGTCCTGCGGTGGGTTGGCACCCTGCCCGGGATTGGTTCCCTGCCTTGTGCCCCGTGTTGGCTGGGATTGGCTCCAGCAGACCCCCGTTACCCTGTGTTCGGATTCAGCGGGTTGGAAAATGGATGGATGGATGGATGGATTAATAAAGTATCTATCTATCTATCTATCTATCTATCTATCTATCTATCTATCTATCTATCTATCTATCTATCTATCTATCTATCTGTCTGTCTGTCTGTCTGTCTGTCTGTCTGTCTGTCTGTCTGTCTGTCTGTCTATCTATCTATCTATCTATCTATCTATCTATCTATCTATCTATCTATCTTAAGATGACAGGACACTTTATGACCATTTACCATTGTGCAGAATGAGTGCTAAATGTACTGTTAGATGAATTATACACTTGTTCAATGTACAATGTATAACTCTACCAGAACTCACTAATACGGCTTTCCTTTCAAATGTTTTGGATTTCGTTCCTTGGGGTTTTGAATATATATTTACTTATCCAAGGCGACTTACAACATCTGAGATGCAATTGGTTACACTTCTTTTGTTTTTCTAATCGGAGCACAGGAAAGTCACACAGTGTCAGTAGTGGGATCTGAACCCACAGAAGTCCAAAGTCTTAACTAATACACCACACTGCCTTGGTGTGATTTGAGTTATCTATGCCCAACTCTGGTCCTGGAGTGCTACTGTGGCTGCAGGTTTTCATTCTAACCCTTTCCTTAATTAGTGACCACTTTTTAACTTCTTTCCGCTTCATTTTAATTTTTTAAGATCCAGTCCTCTGACTTGCTTCATTTTTTCCTTTTATAGTAACCAGACAGAAATCAGATGTGAAGTGAGCCAGCTAAGCTGGGCCCTCAAACACCAACCAGCTTCACTCCAACCAGTTTCTAAATCTGAGGCTGATTCTTCTATTTAATTCTGCGCCTTGTTGCTGCTCTCATTCTGCCACAGCACTTCCAAAAGTGCTGATTTCTTTTTTTCTAAGAGATCCATCAAACTTTTTTGTGGAGCTGAGCAGACCAACACTGCTGAGACCTCTACCTTTCTTTATTTTCACATATTGTATAATGCACACTGATTAACTCATCATGCGTTGGCTCATTTTGTATCTCATTATTGTTTGGTTGCTATTTAAAGAAGATAGAAGCAATTAAGGGGTCTGAGTCTTAAACAGTCTTCTTCTTTCATCTGTTTCCGTTAGGGGTTGCCACAACAGATCATCTTCTTCCATATCTTTCTGTCCTCTCCATCTTGTTCTGTTGCACCCATCACCTTCATGTCCTCTCTCACCACATCCATATACCTTCTCTTAGGCCTTCCTCTTTTCCTCTTCCCTGACAGCTCTATCCTTAGCATCCTTCTCCCAATATATCCATCATCTCTCTTCTGCACATGTCCAAACCAACGCAATCTTGCCTCTCTGACCATTTCTCCCAACCGTCCAACCTGAGCTGACCCTCTAATGTCCTCATTTCTAATCCTGTGCATCATCACACCCAGTGCAAATCTTAGCATCTTTAACTCTGCTACTGAGTCTTAAATAGTAAATCAATAAAAATGAAGATGGAAGAAGTTAATTAGCAGACAAAATTGATTTGAATAAAAACCTGCAGCCACATTAGCAGTCCTAGACCAGAGTTGGTGACCCCTGCCTGTAGGGAATTACCTAACATGAACTGGGAAGGGTCCGGTGTGAGCTGATTTTTGGGAAAACTACTAAATAGAAAAGAAATGGAAAGTGGAAAGTAAGTTGTCAGAAAGACACAAGTCCATCCCGAGGAATGGATTTGGGAGTTTGGTAAAAGGCCAGGAAAGTGAAAGAAGAAGACATAATTTATTTTGAAGAGGTCTCTCTGGATGCTTATGATAAAGCCTGTGTCAAATTCTCCAGTTAGGCAAATTCCCCATTTAATTGAAGACAGGATTCTTGACCAATGAATGAGGGAGATCTTCAATTTAAATGCACAGCATTGTGGGAATAACATTTTTCTTGTTCACATTCAACGCTGAGGTCCTAGGAGGAAACTGTTAATAATATTTTGCAAAAAACGCACACATTTCGCAAGTTTTGACCACATGAATGCAGATTATGCAACACCCGTTACGTAAGATATTTTTTTCTATTTCTGTTGATGCTTGCCACCTACCAATCACGTTTTTGTACTTTCTGCACGAAATCATGAGATTGAAAACCTTTCTCGGCCACCACTACAAACTACATGAGTATGTAACATATAAAAAAATATCATTTTTGAATGGAGTACTCCTAAGTAAATTAACCTTTTATTATTTTAAATGATTGGTTCAACCTTAGGTACATACTATCTAAATCCCAGTCCTCAGAAACCCCTGAACGGTTTAGGCTTTTGCTCACTCCCAGCAGACCTGTACCAACCAATCAGTACCAGTGTACTAAGTCATGTGGGCCCATATGATCCTGCAGTGCACAATCTGATGGGTTCCATATTATGAGTCACTCACATGGGAGCCGTATTTGATACCTATAACAGCTTACTACCTGGGACATGGCAACCCAAGTGCTGTGAAACAGCAGGGCTAGACACTATACCGCTATATTACCATTAATTAATTCAAAAATGATACAAATAATAATTCAGACAAGACAAACACTATATGGAAAGATTAGCAAGCAAGTTTTGGACCTTCTTTTCTCCTTTCATAAACTTTGATAGATAGATAGATAGATAGATAGATAGATAGATAGATAGATAGATAGATAGATAGATAGATAGATAGATAGATAGATAGATAGATAGATAGATAGATACTTTATTAATCCCAAGGGGAAATTCACATAAATTCACATTGACTGCTAATTTCAAAGAAGTATTTGTGGTAGAACAACATTCATCTATCCATCCATTCACTTTTGAACGTGCCTGGTCCACTTAAAGGTCAAAGGGCTCAGGCCTTTCTGGCAGGAGGAACCAACCGTGGATGTGGTGCCAGTCCATCACAGATGAGATCTACTCACCATGGAGCTAAATTAGTGTCACGGATGAGCCTGCACATCTGTGGGATATGGGAGATAAACTAAAGTACAAGGAGCTACAATATGGAGTAAACATGCAAATTTCATACGTATACAGTAGAGACCAGGCCAGAATTTGAATGGAATAAATAAATAATCTAAAATAATGAGACCAGTAATGTACCAAAACCCAAGGTATACCTGATCACAACACCATAGTTATACAAAAAGAAACAAACTAACTGTTTTAGGGCTGATGTTGATGTTTGTCAACACATAGCCCTGAGGGCTGATATCGACAAAAGTCGACTTCCAGGGGTAGAAGGGGATAACCGACTGTAAACGTCAATAAAGCTGTTATGTTTGACGTAGACCCTCTTTGCTAGGAGGAATGTTAGACTCGTTGACTTCACATCTAATCCCTGCATGTGCGCGAGTAGCAAAGAGCAAACGATGGCAAAAGTGGCATTGACATCTGGCCAGAGAGAGAAGCAAATATGCAGAGCAAAATATTCAGTGAATGACGTTTTTGCGTATTATCTCTGAGTTTGATGCAAGTGATCTGGAGATCGAACAGGTGAGTGAGGTACCATTATCAGCTAATCAGATCCTAGCTGATCGGCCCCCAGCTGAGCACGGTCATGCAGCTGACGTGCCTATGGAAAGGTTCGCCTGGGAGGAACACCCAGACATCGATTCATGAGAGGCAAGCTGGTTAATGGACTTCACAAGATGGGGCGGCTTCCTGACGGACTCAACGGATTACCAGCCACTGGACTACTTTAGGCTGTTCTTTTCTGAAGCTGCCTGATGAGACAAGTAGGAACGGCGAGCAAATTTTTGATTCCCGTGCTTAATTTTACACCGCATTCTCGATTTTTCAAAGTGGAAGCACACAACAAAAGTCGCTACGTGGCATTGCAAATAGAGATGGGACAGGGTTGGCCCTATAACTTTAGGAAGCACTGGTCTAAATGTGCTTTTTCCCCTGGTGGCTTTGGACAGGTTATGTCATGTGATAGGTATGTGCTTCTGCAAAGTTTTATGAAGATGTTGCAATAGACAATTAAAAAAGAGGCGCCAGTGCAACACATACTGTATTACAAGAAGTGCAATGCCTGTAGTTCTTTACTTTGAATGTTACCACGCTTTGCAGGACCAAACCATGTAACAGGTATGTAATATGTATGTGACATCACATAGTATAGAGGCTTATACAGCATACAACAGAGTGACATTCATCATAAATATATATTTTTTGTTGATTGATGTGTGAAGCCATTGCTTTGTGTGTTTTTTGGAAAAAATATTCACACTTGGGACAAAAGGAAAACCAAAAAATCAGCCCTAAAGTTACCATCAAGAAAAATCAACCAAGCATATTATAGAAATGGATTCACTTTGTCTACGTCTCCAAGCTTAGCTTTATTTGTCTACTACAGTAAGTTGCGCACCTCGAAGTCTCTGACTAAGTGGATTTGCAGACTCATCTTTACCAGCTCTCCGTCTCAGGGGTTCTTCGGTAAAGTTTTGTTCCTCCTCAAGGTTTTCCAAAAGCTCTGCTGAATCTCTTTAGACCTGAGGCAGTAGATGATGGGGTTCATGAGAGGCGGCATCACGTTCTGAATCAGCGCCATCAAGATACGCACATCGGCTGAAGTTCCCGGAATCCTGTTGCATATGTAGACGCCGGCACCAATGAGGAAGAAGACAGAAATGACCAGCAGGTGTGTGGCGCAGGTCGAGAAGGCCTTTACACGGCCCTCGTGAGTGCTGATCTTGAGGACTGAGATGAGGATGTAGACCAAAGGAGCGAACAAGACAGTCAGGACTATACTTAAACCGACGTAGGTGTTGAGGCTGGTATCAGTACAGGCTAGCTTAAGCACTGAAGAGTGGTCACAATAGCAATGGACCACCTTGTTGGGCCCACAGAATGGAAGTCTGTAAGCCAAAATAATGGGAATGATTGCAAGAAATGATGCACAGAGCCAACAGCAGGCAATCTGCTTTATAACAGAGGCATTGCTCATTAACGTATGGTAATGCAATGGTCTACAAATGGCCAGATACCTGTCGTAAGCCATGAGTGCAAGAAGAAGCGACTCTGAAGTGGTCATGGTGTGACAGAAAAACATCTGAGTGAAGCAGGCTGAGATTGTAATGATATTAGAGTCTGAGCCAAAAATGGCCAGCATTTTGGGAACGGTGGTGGTTGCAATAATTATGTCTACGAGGCCGAGGCACGATATAAGTATGTACATTGGGATGTGAAGGTCTTCATCACGTAAAAAGATAATGATTATGAGAAGGTTTCCCAAAACAATGAAAAAGTACACAGTCAACAAGGAGCCAAAAATAATGTTCTTGGTATCACGTTCCTGAAGTCCTGGAAAGCCAACGATGATGAATGCTTGGATGGCTTCATTGGTGTCATTCAGCCGGGACATGGCACACCCTTAGAGTAAAGACCTGTAAGACAACACATCTGCATTTCAGCTTTTATAGTCATTTTAGTTTCTCTATCATTGTTAAAGTTCATCCCTGTTGTGGAAAGCCTGAATCTGTCATGGCATCATTGGGCAAAAGGCATGACACAAGTTTGGAAAGGATGGTAGTCCACCACCATATAAATCTCTTGCATTTCAAACCATTAGATTGTCATCAATGAATCTAATGTGCAGTTCTTTGTGATGTAAATGTGCAGAGGAACCCACATGGTCATAGGAGATATATGGAACCTCTAGAAAGAGTGTCAAGATCAGAAACTGAATACAAGTCTGTGTATGTAATTTATTCCTCATGTGCCATTCCAGAGAATGAAAAAAATGGGACGATGTTAAGTAAGGCTTGCATTTCAACTTATAACAAAAATAAAATGGCAATGCCTGACAGGAACACCTGATGATGACTGCTGGGTTAGGCTGCCCTGTGACTCTGTCCTGGATAAGCTGGTTAAGAAAATGGATGACTGGATGGCAATTCATAACATTTGGCTATGCAATAATAATGTGTGAATCCATCCATTTTCTATTAGAATACACCATTTCAAGATCACAGGGGTCTGGGCATATACCAGTAGCACTGGGCACTAGTCCAGCTCAGGGCACACACATTCATACTCTCACTCACACAGGGTTAGTATGGGGTGCCATTAATGTTATATGCTTAAGCCTTATAATGCACTAGTTAGGCCTCACCTGGAGTACTGTGTGCAGCTTTGGCCTCATAAAAGACATTGAAGCTGTAAAGAACGTCCAGCAAAGAGCAACTAGGCTGATTTTGAAAGTATGGAGCATGAATTAGGAAGAAGGATTGAAAAAGCAGAAGCTAATGGAGATTATGAGGTGACATGATTGAACTGTTTAAAATTATCAAAGGAATTAGTACAAGAGATCACAGCTCTTACTCTAAAATGAGTTCTTCTTCCTACACTGACAACGCTGGAGACACTAGCCATTCATTCACCCCTAACGTTTCCAAAATTCACCTCAACACCTCTCACGGCACACTGTCAAGCGCCTTGTCCAGATCTACAAATGCATAACGCAGCATCTTTCCCTTTACCTGACTGATGCTCTTCTCAGGCATGAACCCAAACTACATTCTGTTATCTTTCTGCTGATCTCTGATTCTCAACATCCTCCAAAAACTTGACTGCTCAACAATGGATCTCCCCTTTCTTTTATACTGGAATGACCACAATTATTTTCCAGTCTTCAGGAATCCTCCCATCTTACACAATCCTGTCCCACAGGTCTATCAACCATGAAACTTTCTGACAGCCCTCCAGCTTGGGTCCTTTGCTACCTATCTTCCTTGTTTAGTACTCAAAAAGAACAAGGGGACAAGGTTGGGAACTTGTTAAGAGTAGAATTTGCACAAATATTAGAAAGTTTATCTTCACACATAGAATCAGAGACACATGGAATAAATCAACAAGTAATGTGACGGAGAACACGACTTTTTGGATCTTCAAATCTCTACCTGATGTTTTATTTGAAGAAATTAGGTGAATAGGCTAGATGAGGCTGTTGGGCTGAATGGCCTGCTCTTGTCACGATTATTCTAATGCTCAAGAAAAGAACGGGACCTAATATTGAATAAAATGACAAGGTGAATTGTCAACAACCTCCCATTCTCTTGTTTGAAGGACATTTTCTTAATTTTGTGAAATATCTGGCTACAGTGTTTAATTCTTTGTAAATGTTAATACACAGTTCCCAATGTTTTATAGAAGTATTATAAGTTTAAAATTCTGTTATTAATAATTTTAACAGGATTGTTTGATTATTTTCAAAGTGGCAAACTATCTCTATCTATTATACTACATCACAGTCAATATGTGTTATTAGGTGCGGGTTGAATACAAAAATAGCTAATATACGAATTTATAATCAAATCACAACACAATAAAGTGTACAGAAAGTGAAGAATTCTCAATACTTTCTGAATTATTTTTTTCTACAGAAGCAGGACCCCTTCTGGCAGTAACAGGATACCAGTGCAGGTCTTTAGGCAGAGAGCCACCACTCCATCTGGTGTAGTAGTAGTAGTAGTAGTAATAGTTTTGCTTACTTTTTCATTTAATTATACAGTACATTCTTAATTTTTGTTTTCATTATTAATCTATATCAATCTCTGGTAATTATTAGGAGAAACACTCAGAATATTCTTATTTTCCAGAGACTGCTCGAAAAAGGGTATCTTGCAATGGAGGCAGAGAATGGAAAGAAATAGGTCAGGAGCCTCATGTATAAAACTCGCTTACACTCTAAAATGTGTGTAAACTGTTTTTTACACAAAAGTCGAAATGCATGAACTTGGCATGAAAAATTGCCTTGACTTTCTGGCAATTGTCGACCATCCATAAGTCTGATGCAGACTTCTTTGGTGTTGATATTTTACCAACTAGCAGACTAATAAAGTGAACAGAAAATCTCAAGTTTGTTGCACATTTTAATGTCACAGTTTGATGTTCTTGAACTTATTATATCAGTTAACTGATACATTCCCTCAATACAGTTGTGCTGAACATTGGCAGTAACGCCTAATGCATATCTGCCACTGCTTCCGTGACACAGCCATTACTGTGGATTGTGGAAAAAGAGAAAGGACCACAATGAAGTCACATTTCTGTTTGTTTTTTATTCAATACAATACAATACAATACAATTTATTTTTGTATAGCCCAAAATCACACAAGCAGTGCTGCAATGGTCTTTAACAGGCCCTGGCTTTTGACAGCCCCCAACGTTGACTTTCTAAGAAGATAAGGAAAAAACTCCCAAAAAAATCCCTTGTAGGGAAAAAAATGGAACAAACCTTGGGAAAGGCAGTTCAAAGAGAGATCCCTTTCCAGGAAGGTTGGGTGTGCAGTGGGTGTCAAAAAAGAGGGTAAATCACTGGTCTGAGATGACACAAATATATATGCAAATATACATTGTAAGCTTGACGCTATATAGCGCCTGACCCGACACAGATTGACACTGAGACACGTGTACAATAAAATTTTTATCAGATACGCAGGTCAGAGTTAAAGCTACAAGTATAAATTAATGACACAATACAATAAATAGGGCTGATTCATTATCCTATGAAATAACTATTTTTATTTTGCAAAATGGCCCTTTATTTTGACTTCCTTCCTGACATTATATGAAATAATAAAGTACTTTGGTAAAAAGCAAATACAGTAATCCCTCCTCCATCGCGGGGGTTGCGTTCCAGACCCCCCCGCGAAAGGTGAAAATCCGCGAAGTAGAAACCATATGTTTATATAGTTATTTTTATATTGTCATGCTTGGGTCACAGATTTGCACAGAAACACAGGAGGTTGTAGAGAGACAGGAACTTTATTCAAACACTGCAAACAAACATTTGTCTCTTTTTCAAAAGTTTAAACTGTGCTCCATGACAAGACAGAGATGACAGTTCCGTCTCACAATTAAAAGAATGCAAACATATCTTCCTCTTCAAAGGAGTGCGCGTCAGGATCAGAGAATGTCAGAAAGAGAGAGAAAAGCCAACAAATCAATAGGGCTGTTTGGCTTTTAAGTATGCGAAGCACCGCGGCACAAAGCTGTTGAAGGCGGCAGCTCACACCCCCTCCGTCAGGAGCAGACAAAGAGAGAGAGAGAGAGAGAGAGAGAGAGAGAGAGAGAGAGACGGAGTTTGTTTTTCAATCAAAAATCAATACGTGCCCTTCGAGCTTTTAAGTATGCGAAGCACCGTGCAGCTGCACAGAAGGGAGCAACATGAAGATAATCTTTCAGCATTTTTAGACGAGCGTCCATATCGTCTAGGTGTGCGAACAGCCCCCCTGCTCAATCCCCCTACGTCAGGATCAGAGAAAGTCAGCGCAAGAGAGAGAGAAAGAAAAGTAAGTTGGGTAGCTTCTCAGCCATCTGCCAATAGCGTCCCTTGTATGAAATCAACTGGGCAAACCAACTGAGGAAGCATGTACCAGAAATTAAAAGACCCATTGTCCGCAGAAATCCACGAACCAGCAAAAAATCCGCGATATATATTTAAATATGCTTACATATAAAATCCGCGATAGAGTGAAGCCGCGAAAGGCGAAGCACGATATAGCGAGGGATTACTGTAAGTAGACTTTAATGATATTCTACAAACACGTTGGCAAACCCAGCTGTCACTTGTTCCCATTAGTTATTATATTCAAGCTGTGTCACTTTTCGTTAAATCACACTTTAGTGCAACAGTTTCCTCGCCTTTGGCATCTCAGGTCTTTTCGTTCTACTCCACCTCGAAAAAAGCACCTGACAATGGGGTCCTCTTTAATACCCTTTATTTTTTCTATTTTTTTATTTTTGTCAAGAAGAGACGTGATCTTCCCGACAACTTAATTCTTTGCCAAATTTAGTAAAATCACACATTTTGTTTCTACCTATCTATTTTATACAAGTAGTACCCTTCATATTAACCTGTGTATCTAGGATTGGATAATTCATTCTCACATATAATTTGATATTATATACCTACTATATACAGTAATAAAAGACTAACACTGCTTGTTCAGACTATCAGAGCAAATTGATTGGTCATTTTGTCTTTGGTGTGATTGGTCGGTTTGTCTTTGGTGTTACAATGAAAGAAGTGAGAATGTGAGACGCATGAAGAGGAGTTAAAGGCGCATGCTGAAAGAGTCGCCTTCAAAGACACGAAGTACAGAACCGGAGAGAATGTGAAGAAGGCGCCTCGGAAATAATGACAGCGTCTGAGAAGCAGGCTTTACGGGAACACACTCGAGAGAGGGAGCGATGATGAAGAGACATTAGACATACGTTAATACAAAATAAAGAGACATTGAAGGTGTACATACCGCAGGAGATAGCAAAAATATTTTAATCATTCTATTGCCTGTCTTCAACAGGTACTGTGGCTAGCTCACAATGAAAATGAAAATATCCTGAAATGTTCAACTTCTTATTTAGAAAAATTAAAGGTTTTAGAACATTAGAATATCAGAACAGTCGAGACAAGAACAGACCATTTAGCCCCATAAAGCTCGCCAGTCCAATCCACTTAATTCCTCTAAAATAACATCAAGTCGAGTTTTGAAAGTCCCTAAAGTCTTACTGTCCACAACACTACTGTACTTGTCTCTTATTCCATGTGTCTGTGGCTCTCTGTGTAGAGAAAATCTTCCTAATGTTTGTGCAGAATTTACTCTTAACCAGTTTCCAGCTCTGTCCCCGTATTCTTGATGAACTCATTTTAAAGTAACAATGCAAAGATAAGTAGATGATTAGAGCAATTGTATGATTTGTACTCTTTCAGTTCTATTAGCAAGAAGCTTTCTTCAATGCAGATCTAAGACACAAAAAAATTGGATAAGAAGCTAGAAAGGAGACACCATAAAGGTGAACTAATACCAGTAATATTTTTAAAATAAAATTCTCTTATAAATACATGAATTTGACTGCGGCATATGTTGTGGTCCCAGAATACAACAATAAGTTTTTCTTACCAAAAATGTCTTCTTCTTACTGGCTCTCAAAATGCGCTGTCTTGAGCACATAGGTTGAGCAGAGCACATTTATATTCTGAAGCACCAGTTACACTGATTGAGTCTCTCAGGAAGTTGCTACTTGGGGACTGTGGAATCGTGGAGATCAACTCCCTAAAGAAAATCTGAAATCCTCCAGTCTGGGCTCTCATGAATACTCGCTAAGAATCCAGAATTGTGTTCTAGTAGAAGAAACGCTGGGTTATATCAAGACATAAAGAAGGCAAAAGCATAAAAAAAAAGAACATTCTCAAAGCAAAAGTAATTCTGTCATCTTGTGGTACAGTGGAACCTCGAGATACGATCACCTCTGTATACGAGAAATTCAAAATACGAGGAGAGTATGAGCGAAAAATTCAGATCTAAATGCGAGCATTGGCTCGCGTAACGAGCCACGAGCCAGGCTGTGGGTATAGCTCGCGGCTTAGCAAGGGGGCGTGGTAGCAGTTGCGAGCCGCGATCTGCGGTGTCTGCGTTTCTCACTTAAGTGCACAGGTGGGAAACTGCCCACATCCATGATTGTTCCTGTGGCTGATGGGCTGCAGCTGCCATGTCCTCCCCGCATATATAGAGAAGCGCGAGCCGGTTAAGGGGGAGAAAAAGTAAAAGAAGAGAGAGAGAGAGAGAGAGAGAGAGAGAGAGAGAGAGAGAGAGAGAGAGAGAGAGAGAGAGAGAAAGCGCGCAGGCAGGCAGGCAGGCAGGCAGTCGGTGCGGGAGAGCGAGCGAGTGCAGGCTCGAGTGTAGCTGAACAGTGAGCTGAACAGGCAATCCAAACAGCTGAAGCAGGACGGTGTAGAGAAGGTCAGCTGCATTAAGAGTGTCTCGCCTGTTGCAGAGCCCGCAGGTGAGACGCTAACAGAGAAGAAGCACCGGGGATTGTCATCTGTTTTTTAAAGACGGCATCCTTTTGACGTTTTAACCTCGTGTTAAAGGATTGTTATTCTTGTGTATTTTAAACCTCCACTTCACAACTGTTTTAAGGATTATTTATTTAAAGATTTATTGAATGCTCTACTGCACTTTGGACACCTGTTTTGATTCTTTTAATAATCAGTTATTATTTACCAGTGTTATTTATTAAAGGTAGACTACAGTATATATAATTTATCAGTGTTATTTGTTAGGAAAATTGATTTTTATGTTAATATATTTGGGGTGCGGAACGGATTAACTGGATTTCCATTATTTTCAATGGGGACGTTTGTTCTAGATACGAGAAATTCGCTATACAAGCTCAGTGCTGGAACGAATTAAACTCGTATCTAGAGGTTCCACTGTATCTACTTTAGTATTATAGAGACTAATGAAATTATTTCTACTTCTAGTAAGTGGATTATCAAACCTTTATTACTGTACTTTTATGAAAATGTTCCAAAATCTGCTAAGTTAATATTTTTTACAATTGTAAGATTGTTTTGTAAATTGTGTTCTGAGATTATCAAGGTCATCACACATGTGCATCCTGGATAACACTTCTCAGGTACGCAATACCCCATCGGGACAACAGGCGGCGCTGTTGCTAACAGCCTCATCTTTTTTCTGCTCCTCTACAGCACTGAGGAGACGCCCCTTGAGGGAAAATAACCCCGCCCCTCCCAGCAGCAGGGCTATAAAGGTCCGACACCTACCGATGTTGACGGCTCATTTGGACCCCGACTTGGTGGAAAAGCGGAGCTCCCTGTGACTAAGCCAAAAACATTTTCTCAAAGCCAAGAAGGCTGTTTATTTTGTTTCTATTTTATATCTTCAAGTACTGTTTTTTGATCATTTAATAGGAAAATTTAAAGAGACGGCCCTGTTGGCACGCCAACACTTTTTGGAGCCTACCTGTAATTATTCACCCATCCACAAGGTAAAGAAGACAGAGGTTTCAAAGTAAGGTAGCTTTACACTCACTTGATCATGGCATTCTGTTGCATGTTGATTAGCACATGTAACTAAGAAACTCCATATAATGTTAACTTAAGTATTCTCCTAAAAAGAAAGCTAAAGGCAGAA
This sequence comes from Erpetoichthys calabaricus, assembly GCF_900747795.2. Lineage (NCBI taxonomy): Eukaryota > Metazoa > Chordata > Cladistia > Polypteriformes > Polypteridae > Erpetoichthys > Erpetoichthys calabaricus. Next base: position 300,936,797 of record NC_041397.2, on the reverse strand, counting down.
TCATATGATAATTCATAATAGAATAGCCCAGCGTTTCTCATCCTTTAAGTATTTGCGACCCAAGTTTTCATAACAGTTTTAATCGCGCCCCCCCCTAACGTTTTTTTGAAAGGAGCCCACTAATACCAATTTGTTCTTTTTTAATTAATGATATATCATAGATGCATATTTTATTATACCTACTTAACTTTTATCGACATTTATTTAACTCTATATTTATTTTTCTAGTATCAGAATGTAGTTTAAGTTAATTTGTTTTGGTTTCAATAGATGTATTTTTCATATTTTCGATTCTTGTTTTCTTTTTTTCACATCTTTGCGCACCCCCCCAGGGGGGCCTGCCCCACAGTTTGAGAACCACTGGAATAGCCTTTGTGGAAAGCAGCCCGGACACAGACAGGCAGATACCGATGGTTCAAACCCAAACATACGTTTATTATACATTTCCATATTTACAAGTGTCGCACACAACCCAGTGCCCCTGCACCAATCACCCGTAGTCCAGGCCTCTGTTCCAATGCCTCTCTCTCTTCACCGCCTCCACTCCACTCCTCTGAGCTCTGTCCTCTTCCACCCGACTCCAGCTGATGAATGGAGGGAGGTGGCCCCTTTTATGTTCACCCGGACATTCTCCAGGTGCTTCCCGATGAACTTCCGCATGGCACTTCCTGGAGTGGCGGAAGTGCCGGTTGAGCACCCAGAAGCACTCCGGATGTCCCTGGTAATCCTTCCTCTAGCACTTCCGGGTGTGGTGGAAGTGCGGACAGCCAGGGCTCTTCAGGCATCGGGGCACCCCCTGGCGGTGACCACGGGCCCCTATAGGGCTGAGCTTCCAAGCCACCAGGGCAGCTGCCCCCTTGTGGTCCGGAGGAGGCGTAATCCCTCTTCCGGTCCTTCCAGGTGTCCCGGCTGGGTACCGCGCCCAGCTTCTCGCCACACCTTCTACTAAGAAAGGCCAATTTATCAGAAATGTTTCAAGTAAGTATCAAGTTATGAGCTGTATTGATTTGCTCAACATGATAGCAGCCATGACTTTTATTACAGACCTGAGTTCAAACAGTCAAACTGTCTCCTTTGCCACAACTATTATGGAAATTCACTTCATCCATCTTTTCTTGGTGAATGCAGCTTTTGTTGTTCAGAATACTCCATACCTTTAATTCAGTATCCAGTGATTACCCCACAGGTCTTCAATCATTAAGTCAAGCTGAAGTTCAAAAATGGAGAATTTTGTGAGATTTAAGAATGCTAAAGGAAGAGTTGCTGTGATGGAATGGCATCTTGTCAAGGGTTGGAGACTCTCTGAGTTTTAGGAGGAGAGTGAAAAACGTCATATGAAGAGCTGTCATCCATGTGAGAATAACCTTTTGACACCACTCACTTCTCAGCTTCTGTATTACAGCTCTGTCAAGAAATGATCTGCTCAACTCTTTGTTGTCCCTGTTTGGAGATGATGGTCTTCTTGCTCCTTTGTTATTCCTGCTGATGTTACAATAGGGGGTCAAGACCATAAAAAGGGGAGACCTGGAAGAGGTTCACCTCAAGGCAGCCTGACCTCCCAGCTGCACAAGCTGGCTTTGTGCCTGTTCAGGCCCACTACAATGGGGAACTGAATTCTATCTATCTATCTAGTATATATAGTGCCCTTCACATCTATCTATCTAACAGTTTCGGTTGATTTAGGATGTAGATGGAGTTCTTGATTCCAGAATGTGATTAGTTGACCAGCTGACAAGGAGGAGAGGAAAACAAAAAACTCCTAAGATTGGTTCAGTAATAAACCTCTACAGGGCCACGGTCAGAAGACAGAATAAGCAAACAGATCAAATAGTTAGATCTGATGGTAATCGGTTTCTGTATCGTTGGAATCAGGATGACCTAGGCCAGCTGGTTTCCTACCCTCCACTGGGCACAGTTGGTACAGTTAGCACAGTCATCAATAAAAGTTTTCATGTCCTTCTCGTTTCCTGCAGTACCCCAGGTGACTGCTGAATAGAGCACTTTGAGCAGGTGCGGGTGGCACATAGCGCCACCACATGGGACACGAGGCGACAAACACAAAAAAAGCAATGGATTAATGCTTTGTGCTTATTAACACATCAAAGAGCTAAACTAGTCGTCAGATCCCTATGCTATGTTTTAATTATTGGAAATTCAGATTAAAAAAATGAATTTTTAGAAGCTTTTTGAAACGTCCCACAGATTTAGCCTGGCATATTTCTGTCGTTAAATTATTCAAAATTTTACGTGCATAAGAACAGAAAGCTGCCCCAGAGACCTCATGTATAATGGCATGGGTAGAATTCAAACTAACACATGATGTACAGACCAAACATAGAAATGTGCGTACGCACAAAAAAATCCAGATGCTTAAATCTGTGCCACCAGTTTGCAAAACCGAGCCGAAAACTTGCATACGCAATGGATTCATCTGGTGTGAGAATGTGTGTGGCTTTATGCTAAGTTTAGTTTTTATACATCGCGATATGAGTGTGGAAACAGACGTACACAACATTTTTGTTCATACGCACCATTTATACATGAGGCCCCGGTTCTTTTACGCTTTGATCTTAGCAAAACGAGCAAAGCAAAATTTGCAGATCCAAGACTGCGATTTGGTACATAAGGAAACGCATTCTGAGATGTAGGTAGGGGCAGGTGTGTTTAGCCATTGCAAAGATGTTAGTATTGGGGATATATGCTCATATTTTTTCCTTTTGTTTAAAATTCTTGCTACTGCATTCTGGACAAGCTGTAGATAGATAGATAGATAGATAGATAGATAGATAGATAGATAGATAGATAGATAGATAGATAGATAGATAGATAGCTGATTTACGTCCTCCTTGGGAAGTCCTGATAGGAGAGCATTGCAGTAATCTAATCAGCTAAATACAAACGCAATGTATAAAGTTTTTGGCATCTTTAAATGTTATAAGAGATCCCACCCTTGCAATGCTCCTTAGATGGAAGAAAACATATTACATGTATAATAACAATATTAATATGTGTCCTGAAATTAAGGTCAGTGTCACTAATAACACCTAAATTCTGGACCTCTACTTTGATTCGTGGGGTCAGATGATTAATTCCACTTCTAAGATTCTTACTTTGTTTATTGCTGCCAATAATTAATAATTCTGTTTTTTCTTTGTTCAGTTTAAGGAAATTCAAATTCATCCATTCTGTTATACTAGTAATGCAGTGGATTAAAGGGTTTAGAGCCTCTGGGTCGTCAGGTGCATTGGATAAATAGAGCTGTGTGTCATCAGCATAGCTATGATAATATACATTATACAGTATTTTGAAATTATCTGGCCTAACGGAAGCATGTAGAGTGAAAATAATAATTGTCCTGAAATTGATCCTGCAGTGCACCATATAGATTATCATGTATTTTTGATTCACAATCTCCATAGCTGACAAAGTATTTCCTTCTGGTTATATAAGAATTAAACTGGCCTAAGACAATTCCCATTGGGTAAGCCGGTTTATAAGAATATCATGATCTGTAGTAGCAAATGCTGCACTCAAGTCTTCCAGATACTTTATTTGCATCTGAAGTAATTTCCAAATCATTTACTAATTTAACCAGAACTAGTTCAGTACTGTGATTTCATGTAAAACCTGACTGATACTTATCAAGAACAAAATTTTTATTCAAAAAAGTAATAAGTAACAATATATCTGAAAGTAAAATAAATATAAACCAGGGAACGCATGTTGGCTAAAACATGACAGCTGAGAGAAGAACTTCTCGCCTCTTCATTATCCCTGCCTGGAAATGAACAACCAAAGAAGAGAGACTCGTGTGGAGTGTCTGGACGCCACCTCTTGAAAAGAGGGCTATGTAATTTTTCAGTCAGGAATGTGGACCTGATTGAAGTAATGTATTTATTGAATTGCTTTGATGTTTTTAAATTTTAGTTTGTGTATTGTGCTTTTTAATGTTGTTTTGGTTTTGGTTTATTTATATTTTGTTTGTTTTATGGCTTTCTTCATTGTGCTGTTTATTAACGTTTTAGTTATCTGCCCTGTCTCCTGTATGAAGAGCCCAAGGAGGCAGAGCCACCAGATTACGCAGCTCCTTGTGTTTTGTGATTTATATTTATCCCACTTTTTGACACCCATTGCATGGCTAACTTACCTGGGGGGTCTCGCTAAATTGCCTTTCAGATTTTTGTTTTGGTTCTTGTATTCCTGGGGAGTCAAGACAGGTCGGCTGTCAAAAACATGGCCTTTTTAAAGCATATGGAGGCATACCTTGTGTGGTTTTGGACTATGCAAGAAATAAATTGCTGCTGTTGTTGGGCTGGTGCCCAGCACTATACATGGAAAATCTGCTAGTTTCAAATTGTTTTTGTGTTTTGTATTTTTGGTGATATTTATGTATTTATTTTATTTATTTTTGTTTTGTTTGGATTTCCTGACTTCAGAACCACACATTCATTTGGTTTATTCTTGATTGAATTTGTTTCCTGCTTTACCTTTTGTTCTCCTTTTTGAATGAAACAAATCTTAAATTTGTAAAGAAATGTAATCATTAAATTATTAAAATAAATAAATTAATAATTAATTAAGTTGTGTTTTTGTTGTCATGGGGTTTCACAGTTTCGCTCTTATCCTTTCTGAACATTTTGTACTGTTGATATTTTAAAGTCTTATGTTAAAATGTGTATGCTCTAAATAAAGTTTTCCTAATGTCTTTATCTCTCTATTATATAAAAAAATTCTTCGATGAGACAAGACTTTTTGGAAGAGAGATTTTTTTCAAGTCCCACGAGACGAGACTTTTGCTTTGAGATTTTTTTCAAGTCACGTCCTCCTCTCAAACATTTTGAAACAAGACCACGGTCCTCTCAACTCTGATTCGTGTGAATGCTTTTGTCAGACAAACTTCCTGCTCTCTCAGCTCTTATACATTTTAATGTTTCCCTCACTTTAAGTTCCCAATAAAAGAAGGTGTATTATGTCCAAATCTTATTGAAGAATTTCATTACGAAGGGTTATCAACATAAAAAATGAGTACACGGGCAATCCTAACAAATTCATGTGTATTGGTATGTTTCATTTGAAATTTTCACAGTTTAAGAACACTTAGCCTCTTTAGCATTATGTTTACCCCAGAAAAATTTGTCAAAAACATTTACTTTTTTGTCAAAATAAAAAAAAACATTATTATGTGTAACAGAATTATGGATTGAAACACCAACATAAATAGTTGACTGCTGGGCAGGTGCTGATTAGATACACGTCCTTCGTGAAATATGTTTTGAAACCAATGCAGAGTTTGACGTCACAATTGGGACAGTAGAAGTGTGTTTCTTTGTGTACTTTTATTATACTTTTCTGTTGCTTATACATGAGAGGGTAGAAAGTCAATGCCTGATCCGCTCAATTGGTATCATCCTTTATGTTATTGTGAGCTACCACAGCGCAGAGCTTAGCGACTTCCACATTTCTCCTGACATGAGCAGTGACAGTTGGTGCATTGTGAACAGTACTTAGGGGGCTAATGACTTTCTTGTTCTTCTACTTGATTACAACCATATCGCCTTTTTGCCACCTAGCTCCTTGTTCATGATGAAGATTCGACCAGTTGAAGTCACTGCGGTTCATTGTTTCATGCCGTATGCATCAGTTTCGTTAACCGTGACAATATCTGATGACCAATTCACATTGTCATCATTATTGCTTGATTCAACTAATGGTTTATGTTCCATTTGTCATTGAATTGGCATTACAGCTTTTCATTTACACACAATTGTGTTATATTGGTTGAAATCTTCTTCATACCCATGAATACTGATGAGTTACTATCAAGTGGCAGAACTGATTTTTAGCAATATTATATTATTTTATCTACTAGATGCAACAGAATACAGTCCCAAGCATTATTCAGGCGTAACACGGCCTATTTCATCAACACAGGTTACTCCGGCGACTACTCAGAGTTAACCATTCTTACATTGAATTCTGTACCTGAAAGGCAATTGGAGTGTTGTGACACACCGTGTAGTGACAAGGTGGGCAGACCACACAGTGGGCATCTGACCGGTATCAGATTTGTGAGAAGTCAGACAGAAAAGGTGGTATTTCCAAAACAAGAGTGGGTTTTATTTAATGGTGCGCCAAAAAACATAAAAATAATGTCCCAGTCAAAACTAGTGAGCAATATATACAGTGAAGTTTCCAGACCCAAAAATGAAAAATAAAAAGGCAAAGCCCTCACTGACTCATCACTAATTCTCCCACTTTCCATATAGGTGGGAAGCTGAAATTTCACATGCTCATTCCTTCCAGTGTACTTACAAAAGTTAGGTATGTTTCATGTCCTATTGCAACACCCAAGGGGGGGAAACGGGTGTACCCCCTAAACTGTATATATAGATAGGGGAAACCCCTCCTCACTATTTCTGCAACTTCCAATATATGTAGAAAGGCCAAATTTCCCATACTCATCCTTTACACCATACTTACAAATGTATGTTTCATTTCACGCTGTGCTCCGTAATGAACTTTCGAAAATAACGTCTTCTTTTTGACGGTTCTCACCATTATGCCGTAAGGAACTTTCAGAACTGACCTCTCCTTTTGGCAGTTTCATTCCTTATTTCCGTTAACAGAGGATTTATTTCACGGCAGAGACGCACAAGGGTCTCCCCCCCGGTCCCCCTTCCTTTTTCCGCACGGCTGCTGTCCGTGCACCTACCACGTGGTTGGCTCCCTGCCTATATACATTAACGACATCCCGCGCTCATGTGCCTCCTCACTCGCTTCCTAACTTTCCTCAGCTGTTCGTCATGCTCACTGCTCCCTTCTTCTTTACTCCACCACTTCAAGGGTGGAAGGACTGGTCATTCTTCTTTCAGGCTACCTCTAAACCTCACCCATACTGATTCCAATTCAAATGCCTCCAATTTCCAGTAAGGGTCTGCTTCGCTATGACAATAAATAAGTCACAGGGCCAGACTCTAAAAAAGGTCGCCATACTTGACACAAGATTGCTTCTCCCTTGGCCAACTGTACGTTGCATGCTCAAGAGTAAGCTCAGCAGACAGCCTGGTCATTTTACAGCCAGAGGGCAGAACTGCGAATATCATTTACAAAGAGATCCTTACATCCTAAAAATGTGCATTTCTCATGCACAACATTTACAATCATAAGTGAAACTCTTTACAATCATCAAATTCACTCTCAATACTAAAATAAGCCAACGACAATTACATTGACAATCATGTTACGTTATTTTTAAAATGTTTCCTTTTCTTTTACATGACTTCTTTAACACACTACTTCACTGCAAAGCAAAGGTATTTTGCTAGTATACACATATATACAGTACAATACAATACAATACAATTTATTTTTGTATAGCCCAAAATCACACAAGAAGTGCCGCAATGGGCTTTAACAGGCCCTGCCTCTTGACAGCCCCCTAGCCTTGACTCTTTAAGAAGACAAGGAAAAAATCCCCCAAAAAAAACTAGTAGGGAAAAATGAAAGAAACCTTGGGAAAGGCAGTTCAGAGAGAGACCCCTTTCCAGGTAGGTTGGGCGTGCAGTGGGTGTCAAAAAGAAGGGGGTCAATACAATATAATACACAGAACAGAACAAATCCTCAATACAGTATAAAATAAAAAGTTTTTTTTAGAAGTAAAAAAAAAATAAAAATTTTAAAAGTACGGAGTAGAATTTAACAGTAGATGATATCACATAATATGACTTGGATTTCTTTAGAGTCTTGGAGACCTCATCCATCAAGCTGCCTCCCCCATTTGGCCATTCCATGGCTGAAACAGTGCTGGGCAAGCCAATCCGATGAAAGGACCCCTCTACCCCACGATTGCTGAGATCCTCCATCAGGGATGACTTTACCTTAGGCAGGCAAAACAACTTGGCAGATGGGCCATGGCACCAAGTGCCACATTTAAGTACCAAGAAGAGAAACAGAATAGGTGAGGGTTAATAAAAAATTATAATTATCATGTTACTTATGTTTTAGTGCTAATGACTAACAACAGAGATGCAGTCTGTACAGTTAATCAGCAGCTCTAGTCAGGGTGTGCTAAACTGAAGTAGTGAGTCTTCAGCCGGGATTTAAAAGCTGAGAATGAAGGGGCATCTCTTATAGTAGCAGGCAGACCATCCCACAGTTTAGGGGCCCTGTAACTAAAAGCTCGACCTCCCAATGTTATTTTATTAATCCTTGGAATCATAAGCAGACCGGCATCTTGAGATCTTAATGTGCGCTCAGGTTTGTAAGTCATGATAAGTTCAGACAAGTAAGCCAGACCTTGGCCATTTAATGCTTTATATGTTAAAAGGAGGACTTTGAAATCTGTCCTAAACTTAACCGGGAGCCAGTGTAAGGATTTAAGAACTGGAGTTATGTGTTTGTATTTGCTTGTTCTTGTAATAATTCTTGCAGCCGCATTTTGGATTAACTGGAGGCTGTATAAAGAACAGTTTGAACATCCAGTGAACACCGCATTGCAGTAGTCAATCCTACTAGAGATAAATGCATGAATTAGTTTCTCAGAATCCTGTTTATTTAGAAAGCGCCTTAATTTCCTAACATTTTTAAGATGGAGGAAACATGATTTGGACAACTTTGTAATATGCGCTTTAAATGACATGCTAGAGTCAAAGATAATCTCCTAGATTGCACACAGTATCAATGTTGTCGAAAGAGTTGTATGGTCTATAGTTCCCTTAAAGGTATGTGATTGCGGGTTGATTCAGTGAAATTAATGGTAATTCCAACTGAGTTAAATGATGACAAAATATTGTTGTGATCAGCGTCATTCCTTCCAACAATTACCATCTCTGTTTTATCTGTGTTTAAAGACAAGTAGTTCTCATTCATCCACTCCTTTAATTTACTAACACAACTAATTAAAGACAACATTGGAGAAACTTCATTTGGTTTAAATGAAAGGTATAACCGGGTGTCATCTGCATATGAGTGACAATTAACATGTTTCCTAATGAGAGATCCCAGAGGAAGCATGTAAAGTAGTATATATATATATATATATACAGTATATATACCTTCACCAAAATAAAACTGCATTAGAAGAGATCTATAATATATACAAGAAAATATTTACAAAATAAGACACAAGCCAATGTTTGGTATACTGAACAGAAGTGCTCTACCCACCATGCTAACCACACCACCGAGTCTAAAGACAACCCTTTTGAGGCAGGATGTTCCTTTTACAGTCAGGGAACAAATCTTTAGCCAATCCCACGACACGTTTCTCCCTTTCACCAATCGCGACTGACGCAGGTGCTCTCTACTCCGTTGCAAGGCATATAATAAACAGGTATAGCGGCCTCACGTGCACGAACTGGAGTGCATCCTGACATACTCCCTTGGAAGAGCTGATACGTACTACAAAAGTAAGTTTCTTTTCTTGGGAATTCCCTCATCACACTAATGCATTCATGCACGTTCTTAACTAAAACGCTTTGCACCTTTTTCTTTGCCAATGGCAGGGCTAAGGAGATGACTGCCTTTATGACAAGCAGGCCTGACCCGTCGCTGGAGTTCCGCTGCATGAACCTGCCAAAGTCAAAGTTAAAATGACTTTGAAAGCACCCCCTGCTCTTAACAACTTAAACAGGTAAGTGCTTTAATGTTTATTTTGCAAAAGTCGACTTTACCCTATTCTTAGGAATTTTATTTCCTTGAAAATAGTAATGCCTGGTAGGCGGATTACCACAGACTTAATGCCAGGGAGGTTAACTGGTGCAAGTTGGAGAGGCGTCCTGCTCTTTGTTCAGCCTGGACCATACATACCCTCCTATTTTTCAAAGGTGGCTCCATTGCATTCCAGCCCTGACCTAGTAAAGGTATTCACACACTGGATTACATTCTTGATGAGTTAGGCCTTTCTACATTTCTAAAATCTTATTTTTCTCTCCTGACATTTTCCTTAAAGCTTGTGGGGTTCCAATCTCTTTTTCTCATGCCTCCCATTCTTTGTATAACTTCATGCTTGCTCCGTCTTCCTGGTTGCAAACCAGTGTGTACGTTACACACAATGCTTTGTAAGGCATCATGTCGCCCGCTATCACTTAAGTCATTGTGGCTCAGAGACTTTACTCACACTCCTTCAATTTCAAGGAGTTTAGTTCTTTAAAATTACCTCATTGGTTTCAGGGAATCCTAATCACCAACAAACTCAATTCAAAGTTGTCCACTGATTATATGTTGCTCCCCCAATAAACAATATGCTTGTGGATTGTCATCTGACCCAAATTGTCATTTTTGCCCCCTAAACACCCCAAGATACATTTATGGGAAACACTTTAGTTTAGGTACTGCAAAAATGAATCCATTAACCTTTTAACCGCCAACTCCCTAAATATTCCCCATGCCAGGAGAAATCTGAACAATTTTCGTTTTTTTTACTTTACATTTATTCAAGCAGTATTTACCTGATGAAATACCTGCTGAAATGTTTCAAATAAATGGTCAATCAAAGGACGTAGCTTGAACAAGCGGTCACGGTTTGGATCTTTCATATCTGGCTCAGATAACGGGCAGCAGTCCAGTTGAGATGCTGGGGATACACCCACTCATCGCCATCATCCGATGCGTCGTCATTCACAGTATCATGCATCGCACGTTGCTGATCATCATTGTCGCTAAAATCTTCTTCAGAACTGCTACAATCATGATCAGAATTATTGTCCAAAATCGCCTGCAAAACCCCATTTGAAGTCAGTTTACGTTTCGCCATATTCACAGCTTTCACTTTCGAATCACATCACGTGATCGACCAATACAAGCACAGAGTTTGTCGAAATACAACGTAGTAATAATACCCACGCCAAACTGTCAGTTATACTACACGCCAGGCATTCACATAACGATAGGCAAATGTGCCGGATAATTCCGGCAGTAAGGCGTTAGCAATAACGCTACGATGCCGGATATATCCGGCAGAGGGCGATTAAGGGGTTAATCATCTGCTTTTAAGTAACCTTAACAAATGCTCCTTTGAGTCTTTTTAAAGAGACTGATTCGAGCATTGTTTTAACCTCGTATTTAATGAAGACTTTTTTCTATTGGATTTTAACCTCCACTTCACTTTTGTTTACAGCGATCGGTTTGTAGCATACATTGTTGCAATGTTACTTTTCTTGGTTGTTTATTAAATTACGGATTTTTCAAATGTTAATTTTTTCCTTGTGCTTAAAACTCATTAAAAAAAGTTTTTTTAGCGAGCAGTTCGTATCGCTATAGTGTGAACTATTGCAATGTTAGTTTTCTCTGTCGTTCAAGGTTTTCTCAGTGTTATTCAATGTTTTTACATTTAGTTTACTATTACGCTGTGCATTCTATGGTGTGATTAAATATATCTGTGCTTAAAAATCTTTAAAAAAAAATATATTTATATACAGTTCGTACGGTCTGGAATGGATTAATTGTATTTACATACAATCCTATGAGGGAAATTACTTCGGGTCACAACCAAATCTGGTTATGACCAGAGTTTTGGAAAGAATTACGCGTGTGTGTGTGTGTCTCTCACGCTTGTGTGTGTGTCTCTCTCGTGCGTACGTGTGTGTGTGTGTGTGTGTGTGTGTGTCTCTCACGCTTGTGTGTGTGTCTCTCTCGTGCGTGCGTGTGTGTTTGTGTGTGTGTGTGTGTCTCTCTCTCACGCTTGTGTGTGTGTCTCTCTCGTGCGTGCGTGCGTGTGTGTGTGTCTCTCTCTTTCTCTCTCGCTCACTCACTCGCTTCACAGGGATTGCACAGGGAGAGACTGAACATGTGTGGAAATCATCGGCGTGCACAAACCGAAAGGGAAACTGGCTTGTTCGTATACCGAGTGTGTGGTCATGAACAGATGCAAAAGTTTGGCGAACTTTTTGGTCGTAACCCGATTTGTACGTGTCCAGAGACGTTCATGAACCGAGGTTCCACTGTATATATATATATATATATATATATATATATATATATATATATATATATATATATATATATATATATATATATATATATACAGTGTATATATATATATATATATATATATACAGTATATATATATATATGGTCCACCACTGGCGCCCTGTGCTTTTCACAGATGAGAGCAGGTTCACCCTGAGCACATGTGACAGATGTGAAAGGGTCTGGAGAAGCCATGGAGAACGTTATGCTGCTTGTAACATTGTTCACCATGACTGGTTTGGTGGTGGGTCAGTGATGGTCTGGGGAGGCATATCCATGGAGGGATGCACAGACCTCTACAGGCCTGAAAATGGCACCTTGACTGCCATTAGGTATTGGGATGAAATCTGTGGACCCATTGTCAGACCCTACGCTGGTGCAGTAGGTCCTGGGTTCCTCCTTGTGCACAACAATGCCCGGCCTCATGTGGCGAGAGTATGCAGGCAGTTCCTGGAGAATGAAGGAATTGATACCATTGACTGCCCCCACGCTCACCTGACCTCAATTCAACAGAACACTTCTGGGTGGGACATTTGGTTTCGGTCCATCCGACCAACCATGTGGCACCTCAGACTGTCCAGGAGCTCAGTGATGCCCTTGTCCAGATCTGGGAGGAGATCCCCCAGGACACCATCCATCGTCTCATTAGGACATTGTCAGGAATGCATGTGGGGGTGGGGGGTAGGTCATACAAACTACTGAGTACGATTTGGAGTTACTGCAATTAAATTTTGGCAAAATGGACTTGTCTGACGCATCATTTTTTCCCTTTGATTTTTAGGGTGTCTTTGAATTCAGCTCTCTGTAGGTTGATCATTATCATTTCCAACAAATGATGTGGCATCCTTTCATTCCTAACACATTACCATATCAGGCCATATTAGTAGAGATAGCCAGCAAAATTTTTGTCCCATTGAGCAGTATATATATATATATATTCTGATATTCTGCAGCACATTATTTAATTATTCTTCTTTGTCTGCACCTGTAAACAAAACCTCAGCTCACATGTAAATAAAACCCAACCCTTTTGTGTCCATGTCTCCCTGTCTTACACAACCATCCTGATGACGGTTGGTCCCATATACTAGACACCTAGAGTCTAGACTGGTGCCCCCATTTAACACTACATGGGGTGTCACACGTGTTTCTAACATAGTTTGGGTGTTTATGGAGGTGAATGTTGTAAGGTTTAGTGACTTTTGCTTTTGATGCATTGTACTTCTAGAATTGTATGCAAATTCTGTATTGGGTAAATGGTGCTATACACAAATGAACCCAACTGAACTTTTATTCCTTTTTTATTTCCAGGGCTCGGTAAAGCAAAAGCAGAAAAGAAGAAATGTCCAGTTGAAGAGAATAAACACAAGAGAAACAATAGATATAAAGCAGAGAGTAAATGGGAAGCTGGTTATAGGAAATTTCCTTTATTACTATTAACATTACTTTCATTCAATGACAGAACCTACTTGATCCAGTTTGAAGATCGCCTGGACTTGGAGACTTTCCAGGCAGTTTTAGACTCAGTCCATCATGGAGTACATTCAACACAAAAGTCGCCCATTTTCAGTTTACCTAATGTAATCTAAATCAAAGTATTGGAGAAACACCCAAGACAAACATGGAAAGATGGTGCTCTGGTCAGAGTTGTGAGGGACATTCAAAAAGTTTCCCCACTGTTTTTAAATTCCATTTATTAAGAATTTCAAAAACAAATGATATCACTTTTCTACATAGTCACCTTCCTTTGCGATGCAATTTTCCCAGTCACATGACACTCTCAGACACGACCAATTACCACTCCTCCTGCCTTCACCGTTTCCAATGAAAATATAAAAGTGCGGAAACTTTTTGAATGTCCCTCATATTGTTTCTAATTCTGGTGTGGACACCCACTCAAACGTTAAATCATTGTGGACAACACCACTAAATAAATAGCTTGCACTTTGCACAGCTTCTGAAATTCAGTGGTTTTCTGTAATTAGTTTGTCACTGCAGAATGAGGCAAAATGAATGTGAATTGGGCAACAAGCTCACATTATATATCTGCAGTTTACTGTGAACTTCTGTCTGATAATATTTTACATCGTTTTAAAGTTTTTACAAAACTCTCCCTGATCTCTTTTGTCCGCAGGCAATAGATTATCGGATTCATCAGTGGCGGTGTCACATTCTGAATCAGAGCTGCCATGATTCGCATATCTATAGAAGTACCGGGGACCCGGTTGGAGATGTAGACCCCAGCTGCAATGACAAAGAAAACCAGAATGATCAAGAGGTGTGTACCGCAAGTGGAAAACGCCTTTAAACGTCCTTCAGAGCTGACAATATTGAGCACCGATCTTATGATCATCGCATAGGAAAACAAAATAAAGCTCAGTGGAATAAAGAGCACAGATAAAGCTATCGCTAGGCTCACATAACTGTTGAGAAATGTGTCCGTGCACGCCAGTTTCAGTACGGCTGAATGATCGCAGAAACAGTGGATCAACTTATTTGGTCCACAGAAAGGAAGTTTGAGAGCCAAGATGACTGAAACAATTGCTACAAGGAACCCAAGCACCCAACAGCAACTGATCTTCTGTAACACAACCACATTGCTCATGAGCGTAAAATAATGTAACGGCTTACAGATGGCTAAGTACCTGTCATAAGCCATGAGTCCAAGAAGGAGAGATTCTGTGGCGATCATAGTGTGGTAGAAACCCATTTGGGTGAGACACATGGAGACAGAGATGACCGTTGATTTGAAGCTAAAAACAAGGAGCATTTTCGGAATCGTGGTGGTAGATATTATTAAGTCCACAAGGGCCAGGCTGCAAATTAACATGTACATTGGGATGTGAAGTCCTTTATCCATTACAAAGACAACAACGAGCAGCACGTTCCCCAGTAGAATAAGGGAATAAACAGCTAGGAAGATGGAAAACAGGACGTTTCTGCTCTCAGAGTCCTGGAAAGAAGGAAATCCAACAATAATAAACTCTTGGACAGAAGTGTCCGTTTGATTCAACAATGACATGATGGATCTTCAAATGTCAGTTATCTGAAATGAGTAAAAACAAGAACATCAGAAATGAGACAAACGAGAGGAGACCATTCAATCCATCAGGCCCATTTATTTAGCTAATAGCTAAGCTGTCTCAATATTGCATCTAGATGCTTCTTAAAGGCAGTTTCTGCTTCAACTACATGGCTCAGTAATGAAAATAATGAACATTCATCTTTACAGTCATCAGTGACTGTGACCTTGTGGCACGTGATTTGTGTGAAATGGCTGGGATGAGGATCGGCACCTCCCAGTCTGAGATCACGGTTCTTTTCGAGAAGAAGGTGGATCGTTCTTTCCTGGTGAGGGGTTAACAACCTGCAGGGGAAAAGTAGAGGAGTTCAAGCATCTCAGGATTTTCTTCACGAGTGATGGAGAAAGGGAGAATGAGATTAACAAGCAGATTGGAGTGGCGGCAACTGTTCTGCAGGCGCTGTTGCAGACCATGGTGGTGAAATTGGAGATGACTCTAAAGACAAGGCTTTCAGTTTACGGGCCATTCTACATCTCTGTTCTCGTCTATGGTCATGACTGACAGGAAGTGACCAAAGGATGTGACTGTGAGTACAAGGAGCTGAAGTGAGGCTTCTTCACAGGACCACTGAGCTGACATTCCATGATAGGGTTGAGGGAGCCTCAAAGTAGAGTCACTACTCCTTTGGATTGAGAGTAGCCAGCAGAGTTGGCTTGGGCATGTCATATGAAAGCTCCCCTCGAGCTGCTCCGGGCACATCCCACTGGGTGGAGACCCTGTGACATACCCAGGACATGCTGGAGGGATTATATCTATCGGCTAGCTTGGGAATGATTGGGAATTGCCCAGGAAGAGTTGAGATCTGGGCACCGGGAAGCCTGGTCTGACCTGCTCTTGGTTTGCTGCCACTGTGACCCTCACTAGGAGAACTGGATTTGAAAGTTGAAAAATGAGTTGAGGTGTAGATATTGTTTTATGAAAGAAACACTTCATTAAAATAATTTTTAAAATTAAAGTACTTGGACATTACTGTGGTGTGTTTACTGTGTAACGTTAATAATTGTAGGAGACAATCAAACATTTCTATTGTTTTCCAGACAAGATTGTGATATTGCTAGAGTTACACAGTAAGCATAAAATAATGATACCTTGATACACTATAATTAGGGAGGTGAAGATGAGTAATTACAATGTTAGTACGCCGTAACAATGCATGCACAGTTATTTGTTAAAGATATAGTAAATGTTTTATAAAGTAGGTAATAACCCATCCATCCATCCAACCATTCTGTAAACCTGTTTATCTGATATTGGATCACATAGCCCTTGACCTGTCTCTTGTTAGGCTAATGAAATATCTACAAGAATTTTAATCAGAATCTGGGAGACAAGGTGAGATCGATAATAAAAAAAAAAGGCCAAAACCGCTAAGGATATCTTTACGTACAAAAACCAAATAACAATTCAAAACTCAAGGCAATTTCAGACACGAGGCTTTGAATTTGTCAACTCAGATAGTGGCGTGATTCCCACAACCCTTTATTTAAAAAAAAACAGAACATTACAGTGGTAATGATCGAAAATATTATGATAACCAGATACAACCATTTATTTCAAATTAATTACAGCGAAAGCAAAGGAAAAACAAAAATAGAAAATAACAGGAGAGTAAAGATTCAACCCCATCCCTCGATGACCTTTAAACCTGTCATGTCTTTAACCACTGAGGACACGCCCCTAACAACAAGGGAGTTGTCCTAACAACAGAACGACAAAATGGGGGAGATCTTAAAATAAACACAAAGGAGTGAAAACGGCACAGGACATTTAGCGAAAACAAAAAACTAGTGTTTAATTCAAAGTCTAGGGATAAAAGAAACAAACTAAAATGTGCTTAATCTTGAAAAATAAAATTAAAAAATCAAGAAAAAATTATGGAAAAATGAATAAATGCATCCAATATAACAGCCATCAGGTTCCTAACGTGGATGCCAGTCCCGTCATGCACTCCTACGCCACTCCAGTTTGGAGTCACTAATAAACCAAACATCCTCACGCTGAGAAAAGTGGAGCAAGCGGAAAAAAATTCACGCATGGATATGCGAGGAATAGGCACGCCGTTATAAATACAGTATGAGTTCTTGGCTTCCTTGTATTTTTTTTTTGTTTGATTTGTTTTTCTTGCTATTCTGCCAATGCCATTGTCTGCTTTATTTTCTGTGTGACAATTGCTACAGCCGAGTCCAGCGACACATTGTGTGTCATCACGTCCTCCTATCGGTGATTGTCACACACTGTGCCAAGTATCCAAGCTTTCGGATCCACTTCTCTTTACAAAGCCTTCTCTTCAGAATAAGTGGAAGCTAAAAGGAGCTCCTGTGAATATGTTAGTACTAGCCATGTGCGCCCAACTACGTTGCACGTGTTAAAGTTGTCTGTGAAGGGCTCCCTGTTTAAACGCGGCTGCCAGTCGTGAACTGGGCCCTTCGTCGCACAGCATTATGATTTTTTATAAGAGAAACAAAATTACAAAACAAAACCCTTGGACATTGATTCGATAGGAACGGCCTACTCGGAATCACTGTCCGAATAGTAATTATGTGGTGGTGGAGGAGCATTTCTGCTTCTCTCTGTTCACAGTCCGTCTCGTTTTCATGACGCTGTCGTTTCCTCTCACGATCTCTTCTCAACCTTTCTCCAATCTCGCAGGTTGCTTTGTGGCAGTCCAAAGAGTAAAGAAGAACCAATGCTTCTTTCTTGAACTCCAAACGCCAACTGATGGAAAATCACAGAAGTGTGTCCGACTTATATACTCTGACTGCCGACTCCAAGAAGTGGGTGAACATTCGATTTGGACGAAGTGCTGCTAACGACGGTCGATAGAAACACAAAAAACCACAGTCTCGACAACAAAGCAGGTGTCGACCCCAGATCTAAACACAAAGAGTGGTGTCGACAGTGTTTGTAAACAAAAGTAACAACCAAGGTGTTGTGTATTCAGCCAGTACAAACAGCACGTAGTCTCCTTTAGTTCAATCCTCTTTAATCATCACACTCCAACCTCATCCAACGATCCTCCCCCTCACTTCCTCTCCTCCTCCATCACTACTGCCCTCTACTGAACACAGCAGGAACACCACACAAGGCAGTGTCAGGGGAACATGAATTTGCAGATAAACAAAGATCAAGATCCAAATGAAGATTATATATAAAGATGAGGACCTTCTGCTTTTGGTTTTTTTTTTTGGTATATTGTGTTTCTGGCTTTGATGTACAGTTCTTCATCTTACCAATATTCTGAGTCCTGCCTTTTTAAATGGGTTGAATTTCCACCTGCTCCTATTTGAA
Source organism: Erpetoichthys calabaricus (assembly GCF_900747795.2). Lineage (NCBI taxonomy): Eukaryota > Metazoa > Chordata > Cladistia > Polypteriformes > Polypteridae > Erpetoichthys > Erpetoichthys calabaricus. The sequence continues at coordinate 300,918,459 of NC_041397.2, read as the reverse complement.
GGGCCATTCTTGTTGCAAAAAGTCCATAGGTACGGATGTGAGGAACAAGAAGAGTACTGAAGAAGACTAACACTCCATAGAAAATGCCCAAGCTCATTCCTTCTAGTTAACATTGATATCACAGACCAAAAAGTCGGGCTTATAGTTAAACACTGTGCAGCAATAAGAAATAAGACAAAATGTTCTGATGTCTTATATTTACCCTTAATACAAATGTATTAACTTATCTGCATTACACAAGAAGCAATGCAGAAGTAACAATTGAACGCACATTATTATCATCATTGAACGGACGTTTTGTCTGCTAGTCAGGCTTCAGTCTGTTTCACTTACTCTGAGCCAGTAGGTGGCACTATTGTGCAAACTGCAGCACTTCTTCTTCTGGCTGATCCCATTAGGTGTCGTAGGAGGTAAAGAATTTAGGGGTAACTGTTGACTGTGACCTGAATTTTAAATCACATATTAATCAGATTACTAGGACAGCATTTTTCACTTAAGAAATATAGCAAAAGTTAGACCTCTTATATCATTGAAAGATGCTCAGAAATGCTTTTATTTTCAGTTGACTAGATTACTGTAATGCACTCCTCTCAGGACTACCCAAAAAAGACATCAATCGATTGCAACTTGTGCAGAATACAGCTGCTAGAATCTTAATTAAGAAAAGGAAATCCGAGCACATTTCTCCAGTTTTCATGTCACTACACTGGTTACCTGTGTCATTCAGAATTGACTTTAAAATACTGCTTATGGTTTACAAAGCCTTAAATAATCTGCTCCATCTTATATTTCGGAATGTCTGACATCTTATATTCCAAATCATAACCTTAGATGTTTAAATGAGTGTCTGCTTAGAATCCCAAGAGCAAAACTTAAAAGAAGTGGTGAGGTGGCCTTCTGCTGTTATGCACCAAAAATCTGGAATAGCCTGCCAATAGAAATTCGCCAGGCTGATATGGTGGAGGACTTTAAAAAACTGCTGAAAACACATTATTTTAATATTAAATCCTGATACTCTGTATATTCAATTAATTATCATTATTATTCATGGTGGCTCCAAAATCCGTACTAACCCCTACTTTCTCTTCTGTTCTTTTTTCAGTTTTCTATGGTGGTGACCTGCACCACCACAAAAGCACCATGATGTCCCTACATTGATGGATTAAAGACCAGAAGTCCACATGACCATCATCATCAAGTCCTTCCATGAGAACACTGAATACAATGAGGACTGATTGAGGTCATTGATGCTAGGTAGAATGCCTAGAGGGGGCTGGGTGGTCTCTTGGCCTCGGACCCCCTGCAGATTTTATTTTTTTATCCAGCCGTCTGGAGTTTTTTTTGTTTTTTCTGTCCTCCCTGGCCATTGGACCTTACTTTTATTTTGTGTTAATTAGTGTTCTCTTATTTTAATTCTTATTTTGTCTTTTTTCTCTTTCTTCATCATGCACTTTGAGCGACATTATTTGTATGAAAATGTGCTATAGAAATAAATGTTGTTGTTGTTGTAACATTATCTTATATATAAAAGTCTACGCGTGGAAGTGTGTGTGTGTGTGTGTGTGTCTGGCCTGGAAGTGAGAGGTGCAGTCTCCTCCGAGGAAACACAACACAAGCGAGGCGAGCACATCAGCAAAATGAACCCTTCGAAGAAAGACAAAGTCGCTTGGCCGCTAACATCGGCAAAACGGTATCCCTTTTACTTTTCCTCCCGCTGCTAATGCACAAGCGAGGCAAGCATGTCGGCAAAACGAATCCTCCTAGGAGAGAGGGGCCCAGAGTAGATCCTTTCAATTACCTGACATCTCTGCATTTCAGTTTTTTTTTCTGACGATTTCAAGAGTTTCTAGGACCCCTGGCTTTTTACAGCACGGGCTTACACAGCTAGTTATAAATAAAATGGAACAAATAGTAAGTTAAAATAGAAATACCCTTGACGTCACAGAAAAAGTCATGCTTCATTAATCTTAAACGACAGTCAAACCCCCAACTTTTAAGCTAATTAGTCATAAAAAATGTGGTAGACACATTTTTAGGTCCAATTCCCATTGGAACTGGGCAGTGGTTTGGTCTGCAGATTTAGTTTTTTGCTCCACCATCTTACCAGCTGGAGTTTTTCTTTTTCTTTTTTCTGTCCTCCCCATGCATCTGACCATAGCATTGAAGTTATTAGAGAGTTCAAACTGGATCCCTAATTAAGTACTTACTTCTATTTCTGTATTAATTAAGTACATTTCTAATACTAGCTAAAGAACTCTGCCCAAAGACATTTGTAAAATGGATTAAAGAAAGAAAGCAAAGGTTGGTGTGTTTCTTAAATTATGACTCTGTTGTTATTGCATCTGTCATCCACCCTGCCCCTCTAGCAATGTCTCTGCCCCTGTGAGTTTGTTCTTTTTAGGTCGATTGAATTCCAGAATTATGGTGACTCCTTACTGGGTTGTAACCCTGAACGCTGTCATGTCTGACTCACCCTCCTAAGTTCAAGCAGAACAGTTCATAGTGCTTAAACTAAGAAGAAAAGCTAACAAATGAGGTGTTAAACAACTACTTCTTCTTCTTCTTCTTTCAGCTGCTCCCGTTAGGAGTCACCACAGAGGATTATCTTCTTCCATATCTTCCTGTCCTCTCCATCTTGTTCTGTTACACCCATCACCTGCATGTCCTCTCTCACCACATCCATAAACCTTCTTTTAGGCCTTCCTCTTCCCTGGCAGCTCTATCCTTAGCATCCTTCTCCCAATATACCCAGCATCTCTCCTCTGCACATGTCCAAACCAATGTAATCTCACCTCTCTGACTTTGTCTCCCAACCTTGCAACTTGACCCTCTGATGTCCTCATTTCTAATCCTGTCCATCCTCATCACACTCAATGCAAATCTTAACATCTTTAACTCTGCCACCTCTAGCTCTGTCTCCTGCTTTCTGGTCAGTGTCATCGTGTCCAACCCATATAACATAGCTGGTCTCACTACCATCCTGTAGACCTTCCCTTTCACTCTTGCTGATACCCATCTGTCACAAATCACTCCTGACACTCTTCTCCACCCACTCCACCCTGGCTGCACTCTCTTCTTCACCTCTCTGTAGCACACAGGGATAAAAAGCTCATTGAGATCCCCACAGTCAAAATGTTAGATTCCAAAGTGGTCTGTTATGTCTGTAGGGTCCTAGAGAGCAGCTATGCAAAATTTGGTCTGCATCGGTAAAAGGAAACATACAGACAGACAGACATTTCATTATACTGTATACTGTAGATAGATAGATAGATAGATAGATAGATAGATAGATAGATAGATAGATAGATAGATAGATAGATATGAAAGGCACTAGATAGATAGATAGATAGATAGATAGATAGATAGATAGATATGAAAGGCACTAGATAGATAGATAGATAGATAGATAGATAGATAGATAGATAGATAGATAGATAGATAGATAGATAGATATGAAAGGCACTAGATAGATAGATAGATAGATAGATAGATAGATAGATAGATAGATAGATAGATAGATAGTGCCTTTCATATCTATCTATCTAATAGATAGATAGATAGATATGAAAGGCACTATATAATAGATAGATAGATAGATAGATATGAAAGGCACTATATAATAGATAGATAGATAGATAGATAGATAGATAGATAGATAGATAGATAGATAGATATGAAAGGCACTATATAATAGATAGATAGATAGACATGAAAGGCACTATATAATAGATAGATAGATAGATAGATAGATAGATAGATAGATAGATAGATAGATAGATAGATAGATAGATAGATAGATGTGAAAGGCACTATATAATAGATAGATAGATAGATAGATAGATAGATAGATAGATAGATAGATAGATAGATAGATAGATAGATAGATAGATAGATAGATAGATAGATATTTGTAGCAACCCACACATATTAACTGCAAGTAGATAAACACAAAAACTTTGCTCATGTCAGAACAGTAAAGTACCATCCATTTGTCACACTTGCTTTATTATTTTTTTTGAGATGATAAATTTAACAGACTATGGTCGTTGTTTTTGGACATAGATCAATTTATTTTTGAAGACTATGAGGATAAGCTCCGTACCAAATTTGGAGATTGTTTGCTCTAAAATGTTCTCCCTTTGCTAGGATGTAGTCATCCAGCAACTCTAAACAACACAAAGAAACTCCACAATTTGCCAATGAAAATTGACATTTTTAGATGTGCAAATCAATTAAGATTTTCCACAGACACACCTACAAATACCATGCCAAAATCAACTGTTCTCAACGTTTTGAATATTGTAGAACCAGAATCTGAACTTAACTCAACAGCAAATCGTCATACTTCCATTTAAATGGAAGCAAAAAGTATTGGTGAATTAGTAAATGAAATACTAACAATATCTATCTATCTATCTATCTATCTATCTATCTATCTATCTATCTATCTATCTATCTATCTATCTATCTATCTATCTATCTATCTATCTATCTATCTATCTGCATTGGCATGCAAAAGTATTCAGTCCCCTTGAAAGTCATCCTAATTTTCTGCATGACAAAAGATTTGCACACTTATTTGTCCATTCAGCATTTTTAATGTGAGCTCTTATGCTGTAACAATACATTTCTAATAATTCTAATAATTTCACGAAAAATAAAATATTAATGCTACTAAGTTATACTGAGCCAATGAGCAGTTTTTCTGTGAAGGGCACTATACAAAAATGCTCTTCATCTCCATGTACTTTAGCTCAATTGCTGTATTACACTGCCCTTGGTCTCCGTATTCAATTTTACAATCAACATTCACATTTTGGCCACGAAGACAGCAGTTTGTGTTCTCTGTAAGATGATCAACTCAAACAGTGCTAAATTTTAAACAAGTCCACCCCTGTGAACACAGACCTCTGATATGCCAGTATTATGTAAAGTAGCCCTGAATGCGTGAAGGTAGTAGAGACCGTTTTTTTTATCCTATAACACCATACAGCAGACACAAGAGGAAGTTTGGAGACCCAGCTCTGACACTCATGAGCCCAGAATTTTCACGCAGGTCTGTTTTATTGCAAGGCATCTGTACTAAGCATGGCACCACTCCTAAATAATTTTTAAAGATTACAAAGGTGTACACTGGCAAGTTTAAAGTGGTAGACTATTCTATTTATTATACTTGACAATATCAGGTATCATAATTAAACTTTTTAATGGAATATTTTCTGAGCACCAGTCAAACGTCCTTATTTTTGTTTAGTGATAAAAACTGCAATACTTACCAACTGGTGGGCCGATCTCTGCTAATGCAGGCCAGCTCTTTCATTTATATGGTTTGCTTTGAGGTGGCGGGGACATCTTCACTAGGGAACCAATTAGAAAGGGAGAAACAAAACATGCCACAAAGGAAACAACAGCAGTGATGGAAACAAGTGAATGAAATGTCTACAAGAAAGGGACACATAAATTACTGGGACATCTAAACTCCTGCTTGAGCTCTCAGCCCAGCATCAGTGCTCACCTTACCCTGACTCTTAATAATTGTAAAAGTTAAAATTGCTTTGGAGTTTCTCTCTTGTGTTCACTCTTCACAACATGACATATTCCTTCCAGTTATTTTTAATTCCCCTATCTATCTATCTATCTATCTATCTATCTATCTATCTATCTATCTATCTATCTATCTATCTATCTATCTATCTATCTATCTATCTATCTATCTATCTATTATATAGTGCCTTTCAAATCTATCTATCTATCTATCTATCTATCTATCTATCTATCTATCTATCTATCTATCTATCTATCTATCTATCTATCTATCTATCTATCTATCTATCTATCTATCTATTTGGGAGAATTGTGATATAAATTAAACTTTATGAAATAAGGAAAATTAATACCTAGTAGTAAAATGTGACTGAAAGCTTTATATGTTTCTATACAGTGGATTCAGAAATTATTCAGACGTCTTCACTTTCTGTACACTTTAATGTGTGGTAAATTTCATTTTAAATGGATACATTTGCCAGTTTTGCTGATCAATCTACACTCAATATCCCATAATGGCAAAATGAAAACATGTTTTTCAGACAGGTTAGCAAATGTATTAAAAAGAAAAAATTATAATCTTTCAGTCACTAAGTATTCAGACCCTTAGTTCAGTATGTTGTAGAAGCAATTCCAGCATTGAGTCTTCATGTGTAAGTCTCTCCAAGCTTTCCCCACCTGCATTTGACCAGTTTATTCCTGGCAGATCCTCTCCAGCTCCATTACATTGGATGAGACGTGTCTGTAAACTGTCATCTTCAGGTCTCTCCACAGATGTTCTAGGGGTCTTAAGTCTGGGCTTTACCTGAGCCACCTTGTCAGAAATGTGTCCTGAAGCCTTGATGAAGTAGTATATAAATGATTAAAACACTTGAATTGGGTCTGTTGATAATTCAAGTTTTAGACACAAAAGAAATCATTTACAAAAATTAAACTTTATGAAATAGAGCTTCAACTGTTGTCTACACAGCCTCCAGTTAATCCAAAATGCGGCTGCAAGAATTATTACAAGAAAAAGAAAATATGAACACATAACTCTAGTTCTTAAATCCTTACACTGGCTCTCAGTTAAGTTTAGGGCAGATTTCAAAATCCTCCTTTTAACATCTAAAGCATTAAATGGCCAAGGTCCAGCTTACTTGCCTGAACTTATCATGACTTACAAACCTGAGCGCACATTAAGATCTCAAGATGCCGGTCTGCTTATGATTCCAAGGATTAATAAAATAACAGTGGGAGGTTGAGCTTTTAGTTACAGGGCCCCTAAACTGTGGAATGGTCTGCCTGCTACTATAAGATATGCCCCTTCGGTCTCAGCTTTCAAATCCCGGTTGAAGACTCACTACTTCAGTTTAGTACACCCTGACTGGAGCTGCTGATTAACTGTACAGACTGCATCTCTGTTGTCAGTCATTAGCACTAAAACATAAGTAACATGATAGATAGATAGATAGATAGATAGATAGATAGATAGATAGATAGATAGATAGATAGATAGATAGATAGATAGATAGATACTTTATTAATCTCAAGGGGAAATTCACATACTCCAGCAGCACATTACTGATACAAAAAACAATATTAAATTAAAGATTGATAATAATGCAGGTAAAAACAGACAATAACTTTATATAATGTTAACGTTTACCCCCCGGGTAGAATTGAAGAGTTGCATAGTTTGGGGTAGGAACGATCTTCTCAGTCTGTCAGTGGAGCAGGACAGTGACAGCAGTCTGTCGCTGAAGCTGCTCTTCTGTCTGGAGATGACACTGTTCAGTGGATGCAGTGGATTTTCCATAATTGATAGGAGCCTGCTGAGCGCCCGTCACTCTGCCACAGATGTCAGACTGTCCAGCTCCATGCCAACAATAGAGTCTGCCTTCCTCACCAGTTTGTCCAGTCGTGAGGCGTCTTTCTTCTTAATGCTGCCTCCCCAGCACACCACCGCGTAGAAGAGGGTGCTCGCCACAATCGTCTGATAGAACATCTGCAGCATCTTATTGCAGATGTTGAAGGACGCCAGCCTTCTAAGGAAGTATAGTCGGCTCTGTCCTTTCTTACACAGAGCATCAGTATTGGCAGTCCAGTCTAATTTATTTAGTTAATTTATCTAATTTAGTTAGAATTTGTTACTAACCCTCACCTATTCTGTTTCTCTTCTCGGCACTCAAATGTGGCACTTGGTGCCACGGCCCACCTGCCAAGATGTTTTGCCTGCCTAAGGTAAAGTCATCCCTGATGGAGGATCGCAGGAATCGTGAGGTAGAGGGGTCTTTTCATCGGATTTGCTGGCCCAGCACTGTTTCAGCCGTGGAATGGCCAAATGGGGGAGGCAGCTTGATGGATGAGGTCTCCAGGACTCTAAAAATATCCAAATCTTATTATGTGATATCATCTACTGTTAAATTCTGCTCCGTACTTCTAAAATTTTTATTTATTTATTTTTTTTACTTCTAAATTTTTTTTTATTTTATACTGTATTGAGGATTTGTTCTGTTCTCTATATTGTGTTGTATTGACCCATCTTTTTGTGACACCCACTGCACGCCCAACCTACCAGGAAAGGGGTCTCTACTTGACCTGCCCTTCCCAAGGTTTCTTCCATTTTTCCCTACAAGGTTTTTTTTGGGAGTTTTTCCTTGTCTTCTTAGAGAGTCAAGGCTGGGGGGCTGTCAAGAGGCAGGGCCTGTATTGAGGCACTTCCTGTGTGATTTTGGGCTATACAAAAAATAAATTATATTGCATTGTATTGTAAAGGGGAAATCCTGTTTTCACACAACCTTCACATGTTCACTGCTCCAGTGTCAACTGGCACATTTGCTTTCCTGACACCAATGTAAATTAAGAATTTTATTTTAATATACTAATTAAAGGCATTTTGTTATAGAGGACAACTCACAATAAAAATGTATTTTCTCTAAAAAAAAATTGTAGTTGGCACATGGAGCAGAAAAATCATGCAGTTGGCAGTCAATGTGTTAATAATGAGTGGGAAGCTACTTTAGATATTAAATTTTCTATAAAGTCAAATCGTGTTTCTGTCTAAGTAAGATTTCATACAGAAGCACGAGTGGATGAAATTAAAACTCCACATGTGAAACTGTGAATAAAAGAAAAAAAGAAGAAGAAAGAACAGAAAATGGCTATGGTAGCGACCTGAGTGTGGTACTGTTAAAAACATCAGCCAGTGTATGGCTCCCCTACCCCTACAAGCCCATTTGTTAAACACGGCCTTCATCATGATGCTATGTCACTAAAGCGTTAGGAATGGCAGTTATCCAAGATTTTGTTTTATGCTATTCCACATATTTTTCATTTCCATTTGTCCATTGATTTTCTCTTACCATTTCTTACCGTGTAGTGTGCCAATGTCATTTTAGTTGTGTTTGTGCATTTTGGGAGAGCTGTGTGGTATGGACAGAGCACAGGACTTCTTGCTAGTTTTTCTTCCACATTACTTCATTAGATCACTTGTGTGCTTGCATGTGAGATCACTGCCTTTTTCACAGGGCTGGATTGGCCATTAAGCCAAATAAGCTCATGCTTAGGGCATCCAGGGAAAGGGTGATGGGGGGACCACAGAAATTTTCCATTGCTGGATTTACCATAGTGCAGAACTGCAAAATAAATATTATTTTCCATCTTACTCTAAGTGTTGTTTCATTTCAAAAAATAAAATGTAACTTTCCGGTTTATTATTGTTTATATCTTGAATTAGATATACAAGGGGGTACCCAAAAATAACCAGAATTAAAAAAATAAAGATTGCTTTAATAATTTTTACTTACTGAAACTATAGTCTCCTTCAGAGTCCTCTCCATGTGAATGAAAACGTTTGTGACAACAGTTTTCCCACTGGTGGAAACATTTTTGGAATCGCTGAAGAGGACTGTTGTTCAAGGCCTTCAGCGATTTCTCTTTGACTTCCTCTGCGGTACAAAAACGCCTCCCTTTGAGTTCTTGTATCATATATGGGAACAAGAAAAAGTCACACGGAGTAAGATCAGTCGAGTAGGTGGCAAGAACTCCAAGACAGACAAATCAAATCAGAAATCTCTTCAATTTCAGTTTCCAGGGTGAGATCCAACCTGCGAACGCTGCAATCGAGCTCCTGCCTCACTGAGTCACATGTTTTGGGCCTGCACCAAATTAACATCATTCTGGACAAAAATCTTTAAATGCCTCTCAGACAGCCTTGGTGTTCCAATCCCTCCTAATCCACTAACAGCTGTGTTTGGTGGGCTCACAGAGAGGCTAAAAGTGGAGAAGGTCAAACAAACTGTGATCGCCTTCACTACACTATTGGCACGCAGACTTATTTTGCTAAACTGGAAGAATCCTAACCCACCTATTCTAAGTCAGTGGGTAACTAATGTTATATACTATTTGAAACTGGAAAAAATCTAATTCTCACTTAGAAGATCTGTGCAAAACTTTTTCAAAACCTGGCAGGATCTAATCAATAATATTTTAGAATAAGCTCTTAATGCACTGAGGAAGTAGACTCTCTTCCCATTTCTTTTCTTCTTCATTTATCTTTATCCGCCTATTAAACTCATCAATTTATGTATTTTTACAAGCTTTAAGTTTTACTCTGTTGGCCATGCTCTCTTTCTCAGGGGTGGGGGTGGATTTGTTTTCAATCCCATTTTTTGTAAAAATTGACTATTTGTATGGAATGATGACAATCAAATGAATAAAATATATAAAAAAAGAAATCTGTTCAGTAGTCAGATGGTGATCTTCATAAATATCTTATCTTTAATCGTAAATATCTTATATAGTGGTGTTTTAACATATCGTATTGCAAAATAGTCTGTAATTTCATCTAAAAACATTTTTATTCTGCTCTGTTCAGATAGCTCAATTAATATTTTGGTAATTATTGTCCCCCATGCCTTTAATATCCCCTTGTAAACTTGTCCTTTTAATATTATTAAAAAACGAGGCACTTCTGCCCCCTACTCGCTTCGCTCGCCAACCCCCGTGTAGGCGCTACACACTAGCCACTCTGCCACCCGCGTATGGGGAAGTGGATGTACAATTTAAACAGATTAATTTCGTGGGAATGTTACATATGCATAAAGAACCTAACTATTTTACATTACAGCGAGTAATTAACCATAGTAAAAAATAGTAAAACGATAAATTGAAAGAAATTTATTAGTTGTGTTATATGTTTTCGTTCTGTTTGGCTTTGAAATTAACACGCAAGTACTTTTTAAACTTACACTTCTACTGTAAAACGTCAGTTAGAACAATATTTGGAATTAACTTTTCGTCATATATCGCGTTGAATTTTAATTCCGTGTTTGGAGTTACATCGCGACAACACAACATATAACTGCCGTGAGTGAATATCGTTTCTTTCTCTCTAATAAATAAACCGACTTTTTTGAATGTTTGTCCCTGTGGTTTGTTAATTGTCATAGCAAAAGCTATTCTAATGGGAAACTGTAAACGTTTTAATATGAATGGCATATCAAGATCTCCTTTGGTGTCTAATGTTATCCCCTAAAGATGTCCTACATTACCTTTCTTGTCAGCTGTTAAAATTTTAAATGTCAGAATTGTTCGACCAATTTTGAATACAACTAATCTTGTCCTACTGCATGGCCCATCACTCATACATAAATTACACAATAACATTACGATACATCGTTCTGTCAACAGTAATTGAGACCAGACAGTGTTAGCGGTTGTAGATATTCTTCAGGATATTGCAAGTTGATGTTTTCATCTTCCACATCATCACCACCAACTGTTTCAGCACAGTCTATTGATAGGCATTTAACCAATCTGCCGTGTAACCGATCGACAATTTTCACATTAATTCATTTGACTTCATTGTTTCTCAGTGCTAGGATTGCCTGTGTACTCATTTCTTCTGTTGATAACCCTTTGGGATGAAATTCTTCAATAAGATTTGGACATAATACGTCTTCTTTTATTGGGAACTTAAAGTGATGAAAACGTAAAAATTTAGAAGAGATGAAGATCTCCTTTGGTGTCTAATGTTATCCCCTGAAGATGTCCTACATTACCTTTCTTGTCAGCTGTTAAAATTTTAAATGTCAGAATTGTTTGACCAATTTTGAATACAACTAATCTTGCCCTATTGCATAGCCCATCAGTCGTACATAAATTACACAATAACATTACGATACATCCTTCTGTCAACAGTAATTCGTGAGTTGTAAGACCGTATGGTGTTAACGGTTGTAGATATTCTTCGTGATATTGTAAGTTGATGTTTTCATCTTCCATACCATCACCACCAACTGTTTCGACCAGAGTCTATTGATACACATTTAACCAAACTGCTGTGTAACCGATCAACAATTTTCACATTAATTAATTGCCTGAATACTTATTTCTTCCTTTGATAACCCTTTGGGATGAAATTCTTCAATAAGATTTGGACATAATGTCTTCTTTTATTGGGAACTTAAAGTGAGGAAAACATAAAAGTTTATAAGAGCTGAGAGTGCAGGAACTGTATCTGACAAAAGCATTCACATGAATGAGAGGGGAGAGGACCGTGGGTTTGGGCCGTTAACCAGAACAGTTTCAGAGGAGGGCGGAACTTGAAAAAAAGTTCTTGGCAAAAGTCTTGTCTCGTCTCAAGACTTTCTTTTATAATAGAGAGATATGTAAATTTAACCGTCACCTTATCGTGGTGGAGGGGTTTGCGTGTCCCAATGATCCTAGGAGTTCTGTTGTCCGGGGCTTTATGCCCCTGGTAGGGCCACCCAAGGCAAACTGGTCCTAGGTGAGGGATGAGACAAAGAGCGGTTAAACAAACCTCCTATGAAGAAAAACAATTTTGGACGGCGTTTTCCCTTGCCCGGACGCGGGTCACCAGGGCCCCACTCTGGAGCCAGGCCTGGAGGTGGGGCTCGATGGCGAGCGCCTGGTGGCCGGGCCTGCACCCATGGGGCTCGGCCGGGCACAGCCCGAAGAGGCAACGTGGGTCTCCCTTCCCATGGGCTCACCACCTATGGGAGGGGCCAAGGAGGTCGGGTGCAGTGTGAGTTGGGTGGTGGCCGAAGGCGGGGACCTTGGCGGTCCGATCCTCGGCTACAGAAACTGGCTCTTGGGACGTGGAATGTCACCTCTCTGAAGGGGAAGGAGCCTGAGCTAGTGCGCGAAGTTGAGAGGTTCCGGCTAGATATAGTCGGACTCACCTCGACGCACAGCTTGGACTCTGGAACCAATCTCCTTGAGAGGGGCTGGACTCTCTACCACTCTGGAGTTGCCCCCGGTGAGAGGCACCGAGCAGGTGTGGGTATACTTATTGCCCCCCAACTTGGAGCCTGTACATTGGGGTTTACCCCGGTGGACGAGAGGGTAGCCTCCCTTCGCCTTCGGGTGGGGGGACGGGTCCTAACTGTTGTTTGTGCGTATGCACCGAACAGCAGTTCGGAGTACCCACCCTTTTTGGAGTCCCTGGAGGGGGTGCTAGAGGGCATACCTTCTGGGGACTCCCTCGTTCTGCTGGGAGACTTCAATGCTCACGTGGGCAATGACAGTGAGACCTGGAAGGGCGTGATTGGGAGGAATGGCCTCCCCGATCTGAACCCGAGCGGTGTTTTGTTATTGGACTTCTGTGCTCGTCACGGATTGTCCATAACGAACACCATGTTCAAGCATAGGGGTGTTCATATGTGCACTTGGCACCAGGACACCCTAGGCCTGAGTTCGATGATCGACTTTGTGGTCGTGTCGTTGGACTTGCGGCCACATGTCTTGGACACTCGGGTGAAGAGAGGGGCGGAGCTGTCAACTGATCACCACCTGGTGGTGAGTTGGCTTCGATGGTGGGGGAGGATGCCGGTCAGGCGTGGTAGGCCCAAACGTGTTGTGAGGGTCTGCTGGGAACGTCTGGCAGAGCCCCCTGTCAGAAGTAGCTTCAACTCCCACCTCCAGCAGAACTTCGACCACATCCCGAGGGAGGTGGGGGACATTGAGTCCGAATGGGCCATGTTCCATGCCTCTATTGTTGAGGCAGCTGACCGGAGCTGTGGCCGTAAGGTGGTCGGTGCCGGTCGTGGCGGCAATCCCCGAACCCGCTGGTGGACACCGGCGGTGAAGGATGCCGTCAAGCTGAAGAAGGAGTCCTACGGGACCCTTTTGTCCTGTGGGACCCCGGAGGCAGCTGATAGGTACCGGCAGGCCAAGCGGAATGCGGCTTTGGTGGTTGCTGAGGCAAAAACTCGGGCGTGGGAGGAGTTTGGGGAGGCCATGGAGAATGACTTTCGGACGGCTTCGAGGAGATTCTGGTCCACCATCCGGCGTCTCAGGAAGGGGAAGCAGTGCAGTGTCAACACTGTATATGGTGGGGATGGTGCGCTGCTGGCCTCGACTCGGGACGTTGTGGGTCGGTGGGGGGAATACTTCGAAGACCTCCTCAATCCCATTAACATGCCTTCCAATGAGGAAGCAGAGCCTGGGGACTCAGAGGTGGGCTCCCCCATCTCTGGAACTGAGGTCACCGAGGTGGTCAAAAAACTCCTTGGTGGCAGGGCCCCGGGGGTGGATGAGATACGCCCGGAGTTCCTCAAGACTCTGGATGTTGTAGGACTGTCTTGGCTGACACGCCTCTGCAACATCGCATGGACATCAGGGACAGTGCCTCTGGATTGGCAGACCGGTGGTGGTCCCCCTCTTTAAGAAGGGGGATCGGAGGGTGTGTTCCAACTACAGAGGGATCACACTCCTCAGCCTCCCTGGAAAAGTCTATTCAGGGGTCCTGGAGAGGAGGGTCCGTCGGATAGTCGAGCCTCGGATTCAGGAGGAACAGTGTGGTTTTCGTCCTGGTCGCGGAACAGTGGACCAGCTCTATACCCTTAGCAGGGTCCTGAAGGGTGCATGGGAGTTTGCCCAACCAGTCTACATGTGTTTTGTGGACTTAGAAAAGGCATTCGACCGTGTCCCTCGGGGAATCCTGTGGGGGGTACTCCGAGAGTATGGGGTACCGGCCCCCCTGATAAGGGCTGTTCAGTCCCTGTACGATCGGTGCCAGAGCTTGGTCCGCATTGCCGGCAGTAAGTCGAACCCGTTTCCAGTGAGAGTTGGACTCCGCCAGGGCTGCCCTTTGTCACCGATTCTGTTCATATCTTTTATGGACAGAATTTCTAGGCGCAGCCAGGGTGTTGAGGGGGTCCGGTTTGGTGGGCTCAGGATTGGGTCACTGCTTTTTGCAGATGATGTTGTCCTGTTTGCTTCATCAGGCCGTGATCTTCAGCTCTCTCTGGATCGGTTCGCAGCCGAGTGTGATGCGGCTGGGATGAGAATCAGCACCTCCAAATCCGAGACCATGGTCCTCAGCCGGAAAAGGGTGGAGTGCCCTCTCAGGGTTGGTAGCGAGATCCTGCCCCAAGTGGAGGAGTTCAAGTATCTCGGGGTCTTGTTCATGAGTGATGGAAGAATGGAGCGTGAGATCGACAGGCGGATCGGTGCGGCATCCGCAGTAATGCGGGCGTTGCATCGGTCTGTCGTGGTGAAAAAGGAGCTGAGCCGCAAGGCGAAGCTCTCAATTTACCAGTCGATCTATGTTCCTACCCTCACCTATGGTCATGAGCTATGGGTAGTGACCGAAAGAACGAGATCGCGAATACAAGCGGCTGAAATGAGTTTCCTCCGCAGGGTGTCTGGGCTTTCCCTTAAAGATAGGGTGAGAAGCTCAGTCATCCGGGAGGGGCTCAGAGTAGAGCCGCTGCTCCTCCGCATCGAGAGGAGTCAGATGAGGTGGCTCGGGCATCTGATCAGGATGCCTCCTGGACGCCTCCCTTGTGAGGTGTTCCGAGCACGTTCAACCGGGAGGAGGCCCCGGGGAAGACCCAGGACACGCTGGAGGGACTATGTCTCTCGACTGGCCTGGGAACGCCTTGGGATTCTCCCGGAAGAGCTAGAAGAAGTGGCCGGGGAGAGGGAAGTCTGGGCATCTCTGCTCAAGCTGCTGCCCCCGCGACCCGACCTCGGATAAGCGGGAGACAATGGATGGATGGATGGATGTAAATTTAAACTTTTATCTGAATTAGGAGATCTGTAACACACTCCTAAAGTGAAGCCTCGATGCCTGATGCTGTCTACTCGAATCTAAACATCCTCACTAAGCTGTGGCTCACCATCCAACTACAGAAGCCTTCCATTCAAATTTAGTTTCACAGAAATGCCAACTTCCTCCACCTTTTTGCTTTTGCCTACCTTTCCTAAAAATGTCTACCCCGCTAATCTCTTTAATTATAGGGTCTGATTAATGCATTGTACAATCTGACCATAATGTCCCCAACATTACACTTAAATTTTAAAATCAAACTTGTAGCTGATAGCCAATCAGAGACACGGGGTGATTAGGGGGCCAGAATGACTAGGCCATGGTGGGCAGTTTATCCAGGACATCGGAATACACCCTCCTCTTTACAAGATGACCAGGGATCTTTCATGCCCTCAGAGAGTGACAGGCTGACTCCAAGTTATATAGTGAGAAGTCAAGCAAAATGAACCCTTTTATTGGCTAACTAGAAAGATTACAATATGCAAGCTTTTGAGGCAACTCAAGCCCCTTCTTCAGGCAAGATTAGGGGTCTGACTTGTCTCAAAACCTTGCATATTGCAATCTTTTGAATTAGCCCATAAAAGGGGTCATTTTGCTTGATGTCTCACTGCATTCATTATGGCGAACACGGTACAACGCCCTAGTATTCCAGGTTATATAGAGAACCAGTTGGAAGAATTGCACTGGGAACCTGCTGCTTTCCCACTCCTACTTCTTATCCTCTGGGACACGTCCAATTTACCTCAAACAGAAGAGATCAAGGTATCAGATATGAAGCCATCGCACAAATGTCTAAGAAACACCCTCTATTGTACTGAGCCAAACTGCCATTTACTCAATACAAAACACTACAGTGGAAAAACACCACCATCTTGTGGGCAGATGTGGAAGTGCGTACCTTGCTTGTAACCAAGAAGAACTTTTATACCATTTGGATTGATTTTGAAGAAAGGATACACATTTGTGATATTGCAGATATTACGGAAAACGGTTTAACAGAACAGTCCATGCTGCATCAAACCATTCAAAGTGCTAAATTAGGACTGACATTTAAAAGAGAGATAATACACATTACCAAAGTTCAAGTTTATTGGTAGGTATACAAAGTACATTGAGATTATACTTGCATCTCTCTGCAGAAAAATACAGTCATATGAAAAAGTTTGGAAACCCCTCTCAGCCTGCATAATAATTGACTCTCCTTTCAACAAAAAGATAACAGTGGTATGTCTTTCATTTCCTAGAAACATCAGAGTACTGAGGTGTTTTCCGAACAAAGATTTTTAGTGACGCAGTATTTAGTTGTATGAAATTAAATCAAATGTGAAAAACTGGCTGTGCACAAATGTGGGTTACCTTGTCATTTGTGCCAATTTGAATGCCTGTCACTGCTCAATGCTGATTACTTACAACACCAAATTGGTTGATGAGCTCATTAAGCCTTGAACTTCATAGACAGGTGTGTCCCATCATGAGATATAAAGGTATTTAAGGTGGTCAATTACAAGTTGTGCTTCCCTTTGACTCTCCTTTGAAGAGTGACAGCATGGGATCCTCAAAGCAACACTCAAAAGATCTGAAAACAAAGATTGTTCAGTCTCCTGGTTTAGGGGAAAGCTACAAAAAGCGATCTCAGAGGTTTAAACTGTCAGTTTCAACTGTAAGGAATGAAATCAGGAAATGGAAGGCCACAGGCACAGTTGCTGTTAAACCCAGCAGGTCTGGCAGGCCAAGAAAAATACAGGAGCGGCATATGAGCAGGATTGTGAGAATGGTTACAGACAACCCACAGATCATCTCCAAAGACCTGCAAGAACATCTTGCTGCAGATGGTGTGTCTGTACATCGTTCTACAATTCAGCACAATTTTCACAAAGCAGATCTGTATGGCAGGGTGATGAGAAAGAAGCCCTTTCTGCACTCACGTCACAAACAGAGTCGCTTGTTGTATGCTAATGCTCATTTAGACAAGCCAGATTCATTTTGGAACAAAGTGCTTTGGACTGATGAGACACAAATTGAGTTATTTGGTCATAACAAAAAGCGCTTTGCATGGCGGAAGAAGAACACTGCATTCCATGAAAAACACCTGTTATCTACTGTCAAATTTGGTGGAGGTTCCATCATGCTGTGGGGCTGTGTGGCTAGTTCAGGGACTGGGGCCCTTGTTAAAGTCGAGGGTCAGATGAATTCAACCCAATATCAACAAATTCTTCAGGATAATGTTCAAGCATCAGTCACAAAGTTGAAGTTATGCAGGGGTTGGATATTCCAACAAGATAATGACCCAAAATCTACAAAGGCATTCATACAGAGGGAGAAGTACTATGTCCTGGAATGGCCGTCACAGTCCCCTGACTTGAATATCATCGAAAATCTATGGGATGATTTGAAGCAGGCTGTCCATGCTCAGCAGCCATTAAATTTAACTGAACTGGAGAGATTTTGTATGAAGAATGGTCAGAAATACCTCCATCCAGAATCCAGACACTCATCAAAAGCTATAGGAGGACAGCATCTAGAGGCTGTTATATTAGCAAAAGGAGGCTCAACTAAGTATTGATGTCATATCTCTGTTGGGGTGCCCAAATTTATGCACCTGTCTAAATTTGTTATGATGCATATTGCATATTTTCTGTGAATCCAATAAACTTAATGTCACTGCTGAAATACTACTGTTTCCATAAGGAATGTCATATGTTAAAAGGAAGTGGCTACTTTGAAAGCTCAGCCAATGAGAAACAAAAATCCAAAGAATTAAGAAGGGTTCCCAAACTTTTCATATGACTGTAACATTAACTAAATGTCAACAAAAGACCCACACAAACATACACAAAAGTATACACAGCATGAAGCATGCAGAGGATTCCGGATTTATTCAGACTCCTTCACGTTTCTCACATTTTGTTATGCTGCAGCCTTTGGTCAAAATCATTTACTTTCATTTGCTTCCTCATCAAGCAACCCTCAATACCTCAGAATGACAAAGCAAAAATAGGATTTTAGATGTTTTTTTGTAAACTTATTGAAAATAAAAAAAACACTGAAATACCACATTGGCACAAACATTCAGACCTTTTGGAAACTGGAAGTTTGGCTCAAGTCACAATCACAATCAGAATCTTATTTATTTGCCAGTACTTCATGTACAGGAAATTGGCTTGGTAGATTTGGAGCTGCTTATAACAGAGCACAACATTACATACAAATAACATAAATTGAAGGAGTTAAAAAGAAAAACAAACAAAGTTGCAGAATAGTACAAATGATGATGTACCAGTGAGAGTGTGTATGCATGCGCACACACATACAGTACATGTACATATACTGTACATACACACACACCTTCATACAGTATCTGACAGAATGCAGGAATATACAGGGTGAGCCAGAAAAGAAGTACCACATTTCAAAAATTTATTCTACAAAAACGCTACAAGATAAAATAGATTTCATTACGACACAAGAAAGGGTATACAAAATAGATTTTTTTTCTCTGTGTTTTAAAAATGATCCTTCAAGGTGATGGCCATTATTAGTGATACAGTCTTCGAGATGATTTCTGAACGCTCACATGACTCGTTCGGCTATTTCAAGGGGAATAGCGGCGATTTTGTGGTGAATTGCGTCCTTGTGGGGCTTCAAGGATCTGAGGTCGGTGTGTGTAAACCTTTGAGTTGAGAAGAAATCGCACGGAGCAAGAACAGGCGAATGTGAAGGCCACCCGACAACATCATCCTCCCCAGAAACATCTCCCACAAAACTTGCATGAATCTCTGCGCTATATGAGCTGTTGCTCCATCCTGTTGAAACCAGGCATCCATTTCTTCTAGTTGGGGCTGCAAAAAGTTCTTTAGCATTTCAATGTAACGTTCTGAAGTGACGGTGACTGTTACTCCCCCCTCCTCAAAAAAGTAAAGACCTACAATAGCAAATTCTGCAATGGCGCACCAAACTGTAACACGCTCACTGTGCAGGGGTCTCTGATGAAGTTCACGAGGGTTGGTTTCAGCCCAACAGCAAAAGTTTTGCTTATTTACACGACTATTTAAATGGAAATGTGCCTTGTCGCTGCACATGATGATGGCATCTCGATGAACGGTTTGCAGAATGTTCACAAACAACTCTCTATGGCTCTCCCAGTCTCTCTCAGTGAGTTCCTGCACTTCCATCATTTTGCATGGATGGAAATTAAGGTCCTCATGCAAAATCCTCCACAAAGACGTGTGGGAAATGTCTAAGGCAGAAGCCTGTTTGTGCGCTGAACATCTAGGAGACTGCAAAATTGATGTCCTTACAGATTGTCATTTATACAGTCTGAGGACAGCCTGGAGATTTTCTTTTCCATGTTGTACTCGTCTGTCTAAATTTAGCCACCCACTGAAGAACTGAGATGTCACCGTTAGGAAGAATGCTGAAGTGCGTTCAGAAGGTGCGTTGCATAGTGATGATGGAGTCGTTGTTTTTGAAGAACACTTCAACAGCGAAAGCACAGTGCACACTGGACCAAGGCATGTTACCGACTGAAAACTGCAAGGGATCGCCTATCAAAGGACCCCCACGCCAACCTACTCGGCTGAGCTTGAGAAATGTGGTACTTCATTTTGGCTCACCCTGTACAAAATAGGAATCCGGGAAAGAAACTATTAAGGTGTCTGTTAGTTTCAGTTTGAATTGACCTGAAGCGTTTACCAGAGAACAAGTGATGAGCTGGGTGAGATGAGTCCGTAGCGATCCTTTTGACATGGTTAGTGACATGAGATGTATACAGGTCTGTCACAGATGGAAGAGCACAACCAATTACCTTCTCAGCAGACCTCACAACACGCTGTCATTTATTTTTGGAGTTTCCTGTTGCTGAATCAAACCAGACAACATTGGAGAATGTGATTACACTTTCAGTTATGGCTTTGTGAAACTGAACTAGGATTAGCTGGGAAATATCTAATTTCTTTAGTTGGCATAAGAAGTACAATCACTGTTGATAGAAGTGGTGTTAATGTCCCAGCTGAAAGTGTTTTGTCCAAAAACCATATTGACTGCAGAATCATTAATTTCTAGTGGGAGAGGTTGCAACTGCTGTTTGGGAAAGTCAACGACCATTTCCACTGTCTTGGTGAAATTGAGGAGTAGGTTGTTGACTGTACACCAAGACACAAGGTGAGATACCTCTTTTCTATAAGGTGTTTCATTGCCATTAGTGATTAGACCAATAATGGTGGTGTCATCAGCAAACGTAATGATTTTAACTGAAGGATCAGTGGGCCTGCAGCCATTGGTGTACATGGATTAAAGTAGAGGGGAAAGTACAGAGACAGTCTGAGAAGTGGGAGAACACACAAACGTATTATTTCCGTTTAACCAGAAAATTGTTAGTCCATTTACAGATGGAAGGATTGAGATCAGTCTGTAGAAGTTTAGTAAACAACAGGGACGATGGTGTTAAAAGATCAACTGAAGTCAACAGACAGTATTCCGGCATAAGTTCCTTTACAGTCCAGGTGCTCCAGCACAAAGTGAAAGCCCATGTTGATGCTATTGTCCATAGATCTATTTACTCGATATGCAAACTGAGGAGGGTCGAGATCGATAGCAGTAACATACTTCAGATGGGTTAGAACAGGCCATTCAAATATTTTCATTAAAACGGATGTAGGAACAATAGGCCTATAATCATTGAGGCAGCTTATTTGATCACTTTTGAGAACAGAAACAATCATAGAAAATTTAAAGCAATCTGGTGTGGTACACGGTGCTAGAGACTGATTAAAGATGGCTGCGAGGAGAGGAGCGAGCTACCTGGCGCAGGGTTTGATTGTTACAGGTGAGACAGAGTCAGGACCGGCTGACTGTTTGCAGTTCTGTGTTGCAAACACCTTCCAGACATTGTATTCCTTGATAGAAAAGGAAGAAGAGAGATGAGGCATCACATTCCATTCTTCTTTCTACAGCCTCGTTAGGAGTCCACCTGTGGTCAGTTCAAATGACTAGACAGGACTCAGAAAGGCACATAGATTTCTATAGAAGGTCCAACCAAGCCACCGAGGTTGAAGGAATCAACCATATCACCTGCACTTCAGAAGAGGTTGTCAACCTGAAGCTAAGCATGGTCGGGCCCGTCCAGTACTTGGATTGGAGACCAACCAAGAAAAGCTTGGGTTGCTGTGTGAAAAGGTGTTGTTAAGACCAGTCTGAATGTGGATCTCAATGCCTCAGTATAGGCAATGTCCTTAAGGTGAGAGGTAAAACTGTTGTCCTGACTCTCTGTGATTGTTAAAGATCCCTGGGCATCCTTCATAAACAGTAGGGTGTATACCAATGTCCAGGCTAAATTGCCCACCATGGCCTAGTCATTCTGGCCCCTTGATCATCCCCTAACTCTAATTGGCCAACTATCTCTCACCACTTCACTACCTACCAGCTCATGTGTGGTCAGAGTACTGGCACAAAAATGGCTGCCGTTGCATCATCCATGTGGGTGCTACACATTAGTGGTGGTTAAATTGACTCCCTCCCTACCTTAAAAGGCGCTATATAAATGTTATTGTTATTATTAGACAGAGTTTTGTGTCAAGGCACAGACCTTCGGGAAGGCTATAAAAATGTCTGCAGCACTGAAGGTTTACAAGAGTAGAGTGGCCTCCATAATATTCAAATGCAAGAACTTTGGAATAACCGTGACACTTCGTAGATCTGGATTCAGAAAGTAGTTGGACCTTTTCACTATATTTACACTTAGTGTGTTGTACATTTCATTTTAAACAGAGAAATTTGCCATTTTTGATCATCAATCTTCAATCAATGATTAAGTTAAAAAAACATGTTTTCAGAAAGGGTTGCAAATTTATTAAAAATCAAACAGTGAAATCTCTCATTCATAACGGTATTCAGTCCCTTGGCTGTGGCATAGCACATCAAATTTGCTTTAATGATCCTTGAGGTTTGTCTACAATTTAACTGTTGTCCACCTGTGGCAAACGGAATTGATTGGACATCATTTAGAAAGACACACACATCTGTGTATAGAAGGCCCCACTATTTACACTGCATGTCAGGACAAAAACCCAACCATGAAGTCCAAGGAGCTCTCAGTGTGATCAAATTACGATATAGCATTGATCAGGACAAGGGGATAAAACCATTTGGAAAGCTTTAAGGGTTCCCTGGCCTCAATAGTTATGAAACAGGAGATGTTTAGAACTACCAGGATGCTTCCTAGAGCGTCTCACCATATCCATAAACCTTCTCTTAGGCCTTCCTCTTCTTCTCTTCCCTGGCAGCTTTATCCTTAGCATCCTTCTCCCAATATACCCAGCATCTCTTCTCTGCACATGTCCAAACCAATGTAATCTCACCTCTCTGACTTTGTCTCCCAACCATCCAACTTGAGCTGAGCCTCTGATGTCCTCATTTCTAATTCTGTCCATCCTCGTCACACCCAGTGCAAATCTTAACATCTTTAACTCTGCCACCTCCAGCTCTGTCTCCTACTTTCTGGTCAGTGCCACCGTCTCCAGCACATATAACATAACTGGTCTCACTACCATCCTATAGACCTTCCCTTTCACTCTTGCTGATATCCGTCTGTCACAAATCACTCCTGACACTCTTCTCCACCCATTCCACCCTGCCTGCACTCTCTTTTTCACCTCTCTTCCACAATCCCCGTTACTCTGTACTATCGATCCCAAGTATTTAAACTCCTCCACCTTTGCCAATTCTACTCCCTGCATCCTCACCATTCCACTGACCTCCCTCTCATTTACACACATGTATTCTGTCTTGTTCCTACTGGCCTTCATTCCTCTCCTCTCATATCTCCACCTCCCCAGGGTCTCCTCAACCAGCTCCCTACTATCGCTACAGATCACAATGTCATCAGCAAATATCATAGTCCACAGGGACTCCTGTCTAATCTCATCTGTCAACGTGTCCACCACCATTGTAAATAAGAAAGAGCTCAGAGCCGATCCCTGATGTAATCCCACCTCCACGTTGAATGCATCCGTCACTTTTACTGCAGACCTCACCACTGTCACACTCCCCTCATTCACACTACACAGGTTTAATTCTCAGAGTCTGTCACAGTAGAACATGTCCTGTAGTCCTGAGATGCTCCTGGTTGCTCTCCTCTGCACAGCTTCAAGTGCTCCTATGTCTTTTTTATAGTAGGGTGATCATAACTGTACACAATACTCCAGATGTGTCTTACGATTCCATTCGGCCCAATAGAGCTCACCAATCCCATTCACTTAATTTCCCCAAATTAATCTTGAGTTGAGAATCGAAAGTTCCCACTCCCTAATATTCTACTTTCTACATGGTAGATTGTTTGTGTGTCTGTGGTTCTCCGTGTGAAGCAAATCTTTCTGACATTTGTACAGATCATTCCTTAACAAGTTCCCCTCTGTGGTTCCATGTTCTTTTTAAAGTAACACCTGGAATCCATGGTTCTAATACCTTTTATAATTTTAAACACTTAATCAGGTCACTTCTTAATCTTTGTTTGCTTAAACTAAAAAGGTTCACGTCCTTCAAGCTGTCCTCATAGCTTATACGTTTCAGTCCTGGACGGTTGCTCTGCTGTGGACTTCCTCTAAGGTTGTTAGATCGTTTTTTTGTTGACCAGAGACTAAAACTGGACACAGTACTCCAGATGAGGTCTCAATAGTGCTTTATATATCTTAATCATGATGTCCCTTGACCTGCACTACACTCTTCTAGATCACTATGTAACATCCTGCTAGCTTTCCTAAATCACTTCTGAACACTATCTGGATGTAGATGGATGTAGGTCCTTTTTTACTCCTCCTATTGTGCATTCAAATCTCATTTTTACTTCCTACATGTAATATTTTACATTTACTGACATTAAACTTCATTTGCCACAAATCTGCCCGAGCCTGTGTGCTGTTAAGATCCCTCTGTACCAGTTTAGCTAATTCTACATTATCTGCCCTTCCACCTTCTGCAAATGTAACCATTATGTTATTTGTATTCCCATCCAATATATATAAAGAAGCAGGGGCATCTGCACTGACCCCTGCTGGACACCTCTCTTAACATCGCCCAATTCTAATGAGGTTCCTCAAACCATAACCCTCTGCTTGCTGTGTTTGAGCCAGTTTGTACCCACTTACTGTACGCACGACACTCCAAACTCAGGCTTATTTTAGTCTGATGCTTAACCTCTAATGTCAGATCTTATCAAATGCTTTCTAAAAATCAAGATAAATAACCTCATATGCATCTCTCTGATCATATCCCTTTGTTTCTTCCTCTTAAAATTCCACTGTTCAGTAACACTCCATGTTCTTGCCATGCACTGCTCAATCTTTTCTTTAGTAATGTCTTCCATTAAATGAATAGTAATGTGTGTTAAGCTTACTGGCCTCTACATAGTTACAGGGATCTGCCTGATCACTCTCTTTTTATATAACGTAGAGCGATCTTCAAAAAAATATGCATCAAATGTTTATATATGCGCTCGTGATCTTCCTTAAACACTTGAGGATAAATATTATGTGCTCCTGGTGATTTGTTTGATTTCAGCCTATTTAATCTATGCACCACTTCTCTCTCTATAATTTCCAAATCTCTAAGTGCCTCCTTGACAGTCCTTGCTACTGCTTAAGGTTAATCACTTCTTCACTTGTGGAAATGTCTGAAAAATGCAATCTGCGTATTTTTAATTTCCCCTTCGTATGCCATTTACACCTCACCTCCTCCTTGATTGTTATTTTACTGCTAAAATGCTAAAAGAATCACTTTGCCTTTTGTTCAATATTTCTCCCTAAGTGCTTTTTAGCTTCGCTAATATGCTTTTTTAATGGTTCTTCTCTATATTCCCTATGGTTAGGTTGGAGTTCTTAGTCTTATAAGTGTTATACAGCTGATTTTCCCTTTGTAGCCTCTTTTTTGTCTGCATATTTATCCATTACAGAGTTTTTTACTGTTTTAAAATTTTAGATTAAACTTGTCTTGCATTAGATGTAAAACACCATTATTTCTTAACTGTCTCCACAGTTAAATGTCTGTGCCAATTTATCTCATTTAGGTTTTACCAAACTTTGACATACTAAAATGATAGTTAAGTTTTTGTTTTTCCAAATGTGTGCTGTAGAAATACTGCAAAATATATTATATTAATAATAATAATAATAATAATGATAATAATAATAGGAGTTTGCATGTTCTCCCCATGTATGCGTTGGTTTCTTCGGGATGCTTCGGTTTCCTCCCACAGTCCAAAGACATGCAGGTTAGGTGCATTGGCTGTACTAAATTGTCCCTAGTGTGTGTGTGCGCCCTGCGGTGGGCTGCCACCCTGCCCGGGGTTTGTTTCCTGCCTTGCGCCCTGTGTTGGCTGGGATTGGCTCCAGCAGACCCTGTAGTTAGGATATAGCGGGTTGGATAATGGATGGATGGATATTCCTCATCATTGATTTTATCCTTTATTTGAACCCAGAGTGGTGTTGGGTCTTACATGTCTGGGGTTTGGGGGCTTGGTGGCACCCCCTACTGTTCACAACATGTATGTTTTAAGTTGCTTCTACCACCATGAAGTAACTGCTTGTCATTTAAAACCATGGTGTGGAATTTGGCTGAGGACATACCAAAAACGACAAGAAGTACACTCCTGATGAGCTCCAGAGAACACTTGTTTCTTGTGTCAGTCCATTGTAGAGGCACATTTGAAAATATCCTTGCCACAAACCCCTGTAGGTGATGGTATGCTCAGGACAGCACAGACAGCATACAATATCTGAGAGATCTCCAACATGGAGCTTGCTTATGTGGTTGAGCTTTCCAACAGCCTTTTCCGTGTCTTTGAATGTGAGTGAGCCATTCTGAGGGGTGCTGAGGGGTGAGGGGGCTGTTCACTACAGAGCCAGTTGTCCTCTGAAATGTTGAACCACCTCTCAGTGTTGAGAAATTCTGTAAATTCAGCAGTGTTGTCATCACATATAGATGGTTGGTCTTCGTCACCTCGGTGAGATACCCACAGTAACAATCATCTCTTCTTTGACTCAGCTTATCTTTTGAAAGGCTTTATGAGGCCGAAAAAGGTCAGTGCATGTATGTCATTGCTCTCAAGTGTCTTCAAATCAAGAAAGACAAAGTGTTGTTGCACAAAAGAAGACAGACTTCAACAACATCTGCTTCATCATTATGCACTTCTGCAGCATGCATCTTCAACATCAGCCGTGTTTTAATGTGTCTTAGCCCGCCTTTTGCCAAGGCTCTCAAAGTAAGACTTCAAAGCTGTCCGGATTTGCAGTAATTGGGAGACAGCTGGGTGAAGTGACAGCCATTTAGTTGTCACATGGCCTGTACGCTGTTACTGTCAGTGATGTGCAGAGTGAAAGCAGACTGTGTTTTCCCCAGTTGATTTTGGGGTTCATCAGGGGTTTGTTTTTGCTCCTACTCTGTTAAATGCTTGCATGGACCGGATGTTTGGCAGGGTCATGGGGTCCAGTGGCTGTGGGGCATCTGTTGGTGAAGAGAGATTCACTGATCTCGACTTTGTTGACAATACTGTGATCTTCCCAGAGTCAATGTAGGCTCTGATTGGGGCGCTCGAGAGACTGAGTGAAGAGTCTGAGTGTCTGGGCTTGTGAGTGTCCTGATAAAAAACAAGATCCAGGCCTTTAATGACCTCTTGGGCACGGCCATCAGCAGTGTGTCTGTCTACAGAGAGTGTCGACCTCATCGAGAGGTTTACTTACCTCGGCAGCGGCATTCATGTCTCTGGTGACTCTTCCTATGAAGTCAATAGATGGATTGGGACAGCATGGGGGGTCATGAGGTCACTGGAAAGGGGTGTGTGGCACTCCTGATATCTGCAAAAGGACGAAGGTCCAAGTCTTTAGAGTCCTGGTGCTTCCTGTCTTGCCATATGGTTGCGAGACATGGACGCTATCCAGTGAGCTGAGATGAAGACTGGACTCCTTTGGTACTTTGTCTCTTCGGAGAATCCTTGGGTACCTTGTTGCACATGGAGTCCCGTATGAGGCACATTACCTGCATTGTGAGGGAGCGTCAGTTACGGCACTACGGCCATGTGGCACGATTCCCTGAGGGTGATCCAGCTTGCAGGATCCTCACTGTTGGGGACCCGAGTGGCTGGACCAGGCCAAGGGGTCACCCACGTAACACCTGGCTGCAGTAGATAGAAGGTCATTTCCGGAGGGTGGGACTGGATCCCAAGTTGCCAACTGGGATCCGAGTTGTTTCATCGTGTGGTGGGTGCGTCAACTCACTGTACCAGTGCATGCTCCCCAACTTGACTTGATCGCACAAGATCTCTTGGAATTCCACTGCACAGAAGTCACAAACGCCTTGGAGACATTCTATATTCTTTTGGCAGAAGGACTGAAGCCGCTGTAAACCCTCAGGACAATATTTTCCACATCCGCTGACAATGTGTTAAGAATACGCTTTAATGTGTTGTGACAAATGTGTACTTGGCAGTTATCTTGAAGTAGATCTAGTTGTTCATTTTTCACATTTGTGAACACCACAACTAACACTGGTGTTGTCTGCACTGAATGTGGGCACATGTTGTACTGACAGGCCCAGTTTCTTCAAAGAGCTCATATAGTAATGCAGGAAAATACAAAGGGCAGTCGAAAAGTTCCCAGAATTGTGATATAACGGGAGAGTGAGAGATCAGATTACATACAGATTGCTGTGGAGGGGATCGCAGCACGTCTGTAGACCAGTTACAACAGGTCTGGATTGGTTTCGGCGTGTAGTATTGTTTTAATTGCCACTTGAGTTAGATGTGTGCATAATCATTCGGTGCAACGTCGCAGTTTGAACAACGTGCTAACATCAAGTTCATGTGCAAATTGGGGAAATCAGCTTCAGATATGCTAGCGGCACAACACATGAACACGATTTTAACTTTCACGTTGCACTGTTTTTATGGATCATTTATTGAAAAAGACTTTTACCTGCACTGCACGTTTAAAAACAGTTTTGATGCTTGAATAAAGGCACTATGCTCTGTTTTTTTTTGCACCAATAACTGTTGTTATGTCCTCACCCAACCAAGTCAATCCTCAGTTATGACTATCAATGTCCTGGGAAATGGAAGTAGGCCAATGGCTCTGGGCACCTGGGTCGTCACTGGATGTGCTATTCCAAACTGAATATATTATAATATTATTTAAGAGATAAAAACAGGAAAAGGAACATGCAGGGATCAAGCTACACATTTGTCAAAACCAAAACAATAACATCTGATTCAAAGTCGAACAATACGTAGCTAAAGTGTTGTTGTCAGAATATACACAGAGACAGAAAAGAAATGTGAGGAAGTCGGGTTTTTCTGTCAAACATAGATAGAAAATGTCTGCTTTGGGTCGCCTTTAACTCTTTTCTCTAATTGACCCCTGGGGTCGTGATTACTGAGGCCATGCCCCTAGTAACCAGACTCACATCTTTAAAAAGTAGCGCCAAAATGGCATCCAAAACACCATCAAAATAATTGCAACATTGTGAAATACAACTCTGGTCACAAAAATAAATGTCAGAAATGTATTCCTTTGCAGGGTTTTGGTTGGGCCACTCAAGGACAGTCACGGAGAGACTTGTCCCAAAGCCTAAAGACAGCCCAGGGTGGCCCTGGCCGTTGGCTCCAGGTAATTGTCATGCTGAAAGGTGAACTGTCTGCCCAAATCTGAGGTTGTGTGCACCCTGGAGCAGGTTTTCTTCAAGGACCTTTCTGGATTTGACTCAATTCTGACCAGTCTTGCTGACCCCGCCAATGAGAAGCACCTCATAGAATGATGCTGCCGCCACCATGCTAAACCGTAGGGATGGTATTAGACAGCTGATGAGTAACACCTGTTCTTCATCAGGTATAGTGCTTGGAGTTCTGCCCAATGAGTTCATTTTTAGTCTCCTCGTACCAAGAGTCATTTAAATGCCATTTGGTAAACACAAAGTGAGCACTTATATGCCTTTTATTTAAGAGTGGCTCCCGTCCAAACCTTAAAACTCTGATTGATAGAGAGTGCCGACAAGGTGGGTTTCCTTCTAACAGGTTCTTCGATGTCAGCAGAAGACTGAAGAGTGACCATTGGGCTCTTAGTCACCTTTCTGACCAAGGCCCTTCTTACCTGGTATAATGATTTCTATAAGCTAATGAACTAAAACTATGGAAAAGATATTGTCAGCAAAAATAAAGCATAATTAAAATATGAATTAGGAGTTGGGCTTGCTAGTACATATGAGGCCTTTGCCTCTTCTTTTGAATAGCTTGGGTAACCACTGTAAGACAAAACACATACCACTATGAAGTGTTAGGGCACCAGAAGGCAAATCCTGTTTAACATAAACAAAACGTGGGCATAGACACGTTAAAAAAATGAAAGAAAACGCCATACAGATGTGTGTTTTCAAATAGACTACCTCAAGATGACTGAGGTTACGGAAATCAAGAAGAGGTCGGTCCAAGTGGGTGGACACCAGAAGTGATGTCAAGGATATTAAAGCCGTCAGTCTTCTGGTCTTCAGAGAGAGGAAGAGAAAAGCCATCAGTTAACTCTTGTGTTCTGACAGGAAATGACCATTAACTGGGCCTTTAAACTGAACCTCAATAGATAGATAGATAGATAGATAGATAGATAGATAGATAGATAGATAGATAGATAGATAGATAGATAGATAGATAGATAGATAGATAGATAGATAGATAGATACTTTATTAATCCCAAGGGGAAATTCACATACTCCAGCAGCAGAATACTGATACAAAAAAACAATATTAAATTAAAGATCGATAACAAAGCAGGAAAAAAAAAGACAATAACTTAATATGAGGTTAACGTTTAACCCCTCGGGTGAAATTGAAGAGTCGCATAGTGTGGGGGAGGAACGATCTTCTCAGTCTGTCAATGTGCACACGTGTGACAAAAATGAAACAAATAAATGAGTTTTAATCAAATATTGGGAACACCTGCTCAGGCTAGGAGATAATGATGGCAAGTTTTAGTCAAGTGATGGCCATAAGGTAATGGGGCAAAGCGTTTGCATATTAGGAGTCTAGATAAGAAATAACATCAAAGAAGATCTATGTGCTGTACTGAGAGGCTTGCCCCACAGACCAAGACAAGGCTTGTGACTTTGTAATAAGAGTCTTTTCTGCATTCTTATCTAATCTCAAGACTGTTTTCTTCCAGAAGAGTTCTCACCATATTGATTACCTAGTTTGGCTGGACAGCCGACTCTAGGAAGAGCCCTGGTGGTGCCAAACTTCTTCCATTTCACAAATCTTAGGGATGCTGTGCTATTGGTGACATTCAAAGTTTTAGAAATGGCTTTATTCCCTTGCCCTGATCAATGCCTGAGCACAGTCCAAGGACTACAGAGAGTTCCTTGGACTTCATGGCTTCGTTTTTGTCCTGACGAGCAGTGTGAATTGTTGGACCCTCTATACACAGGCAGGTGCCTTCTAAAGGATAATAATCTTCTTCTTTTTTCGGCTGCTCCCATTAGGGCTTGCCACAGTGCATCATCTTTTTTCACATCTTCTTGTCCTCTCCATCTTGTTCTGTTACACCCATCACCTGCATGTCCTCTTTCCTTAGGCCTTCCTCTTTTTCTCTTCCCTGGCAGCTCTATCCTTAGCATCCTTCTCCCAATATACCCAGAATCTCTCCACTCCACATTTCCAAACCAACACAATCTTGAGCTGACCCTCTAATGTACTCATTTCTAATCCTGTCCATCCTCATCACACCCAATGCAAATCATAGCATCTTTAACTCTGCCACCTCCAGCTCTGTCTCCTGCTTTCTGGTCAGTGCCACTGTCTCCAACCCATATAACATAGCTGGTCTCACTACCATCCTGTAGACCTTCCCTTTCACTCTTGCTGATACCCGTCTGTCACAAATCACTCCTGACACTCTTCTCCACCCACTCCACCCCGCCTGCTCTCTTTTTTTCACCTCTCTTCCACAATCCCCATTACTCTGTACTGTTGATCCCAAGTATTTAAACTCATCCACCTTCGCCAGCTCTACTCCCTGCATCCTCACCATTCCACCGACCTCCCTCTCATTTACACACATGTATTCTCTCTTGTTCCTACTGACCTTCATTCCTCTCCTCTCTACAGCACATCTCTACCTCTCCAGGGTCTCCTCAACCTGCTCCCTACTATCGCTACAGATCACAACGTCATCAGCAAACATCATAGTCCACGAGGACTCCTGTCTAATCTCATCTGTCAACCTGTCTATCAACATTGCAAATAAGAAAGGGCTCAGAGCCGATCCCTGATGTAATCCCACCTCCAACTTGAATGCATCCATCACTCCTACTGCAGACCTCACCACAGTCACACTTCCCTCATACATATCCTGTACAACTCTTATGTACTTCTCTTCCACTCCCAACCTCCTCATACAATACCACATCTTCTCTCAAGCCACCCTGTCATATGCTTCCTTCAGGTCCACAAAGACGCAATACAACTCCTTCTGGCCTACTCTATACTTTTCCATCAACACCCTCAGAGCAAACATGGCATCTGTGGTGCTCTTTCTTGGCATGAAACCATACTGCTGCTCACTAATCATCACCTCACTTCTTAACCGAGCTTCCACTACTCTTTCCCATAACTTCATGCTATGGCTCATCAATTTTATCTCCCTGTAGTTACTGCAGTCCTGCACATCCTCCTTATTCTTAAATATCAGCACCAGTATACTTCTCCACTCCTCAGGCATCCTCTCACTTTCCAAGATTCCATTAAACAATCTGGTTAAAAACTCCACTGCCATCTCTCCTAAACACCTCCATGCTTCCACAGGTATATCATCTGGACCAGCAGCCTTCTCGTTCTTCATCCTCTTCATAGCTGTCCTTACTTCCTCCTTGATAATCTGTTGCACTTCCTGATTCACTATCTCCACATCATCCAACCTCTTCTCTCTCTCGTTCTCTCCATTCATCAGACTCTCAAAGTACTCTTTCCATCTGCTCAACACACTCTCCTTGCTTGTGAGTATGTTTCCATCTTTATGCTTTATCACCCTAACCTGCTGCACATCTTTCCCAGCTCGGTCCCTCTGTCTAGCCAATCAGTACAGGTCCTTTTCTCCCTCCTTAGTGTCCAACCTATCATACAACTCATCATAAGCTTTTTCTTAAGCCTTTGCCACCTCTCTCTTCACTATGCGCCTTATCTCCTTGTACTCTTGTCTACTTTCTACATCTCTCTGACTATCCCACCTCTTCTTTGTCATCCTCTTCCTCTCCTGTATTTCCTCATTCCACCACCAGGTTTCCTTTTCCTCCTTCCTCTGTCCAGATGTCATGCCAAGCACCCTTCTTGCTGTCACCCTTACTACATCTGCTGTAGTTTCCCAACTGTCTGGTAACTCTTCACTGCCACCCAGTGCCTGTCTCACCTCCTCCCTAAACTCAACCTTGCAGTCTTCCTTTTTCAACTTTCACCATTTGATCCTTGGCTCTGCCCTCATTCTCTTCCTCTTCTTGATCTCCAACGTCATCCTACAGACCACCATCCTATGCTGATTAACTACACTTTCCCCTGCCACCACTTTGCAGTCTTCAATCCCCTTCAGACTGACTCTTCTGCATAGGATGTAATCTACCTGTGTGCATCTTCCTCCACTCTTGTACATCACCCTATGTTGCTCCCTCTTCTTAAAATACATATTCACCACAGCCATGCCCATCCTTTTGGCCAAATCCACTATCTTCTGACCTTTTTCATTCCTCTCCCTGACACCATACCTACCCATCACCTCCTCGTCTCCTCTGTTCCCTTCACTAACATGTCCATTAAAATCACCAATCACCACTTTCTGTCCCTTGGGTACACTGTTCATCACTTCATCCAACTCACTCTAGAAATCTTTCTCTTCCATCGCACACCCAACCTGCAGGGCATATGCACTAACAACATTCATCATCACACCTCCAATTTCCAGCTTCATAATTATTACTCTGTCTGACACTCTTTTCACCTCCAGAACACTCTTGACATACTGTTCCTTCAGAATAACTCCTACCCCATTTCTCCTCCTATCCACACCATGATAGAACAATTTGAATCCACCTCCGATCCACCTAGCCTTACTCCCCTTCCATTTAGTCTCTTGCACACACAATATATCAACCTTCCTTCTCTCCATCATATCGGTTAACTCTCTCACCTTCCCAGTCCTACTGACAACATTCAAAGTTCCCACCTTCAGTTCCACTCTCTTTACTTTCCTCCACTCCTCTTGCCTCTGGACACGTCCCTCCCTCTTGTTGTTCTTCTTCAGCTAACAGTAGCCCAATTTCTGCCAGCACCCTGTTGGCTAACAGTACTGGTGGCGGTCGTTGTTAGCCCGGGGCTCAACCGATCCGGTATGGAAATTTGTATTGTTGTCTGCAAATTGATTTGGCAAAATTTTACACCAGATGCCCTTCCTGACGTAACCCTCCCCATTTATCCAGGCTTGGGACCAGCATGAAGAAACACACTGGTTTGTGCATCTCCTGTGGCTGGGTTAGATTTAAAGCACTTTACTTGAACAAACTGCATCGTATCAGTGACGTAGGAAGAAAACCATTGGAGGACAAGGCCACAGACTCCAAACCTGGATAGTTGTTTCAAAGGTATCTGATGAGATATGGTGTCAAATGCGGAGCTGGGGTGTCAGCTGACCGGAGAAGATCATTTGTGATTTTGACCAGGGCAGTTTCTGTGCTGTGTTTAGGACGAAACCAGATCGAAACTGTTCAAAAAGGTTATTTTTTGAAAGATAAGACTGAAGTTAGGAGGAAAATATCTTTCAAGAACTTTAGATATGAATGGAACATTTGAAATAGGCTGATAATTGTTAATGATATTGGGTTGTAAGCCAGGTTTTTTCAGAATTGGAGTAATTGAGGCAGTTTTTAGTGAGAGGGGGACTGTGCCTGTAGTAATGGAAGAGTAAACTATAGCAGTTATCATTGGGGAAAATATGTGACAGACAGGACTTAACAAATGATGTCCTGTCAATTTGATTTTCCACAGGTGGTGGACTCCAATCAAGTTCAAGTTCATATTTCAAGGAGGATTAATGCAAACAGGATGAGACCTGATCGCAATTTGGAGTGCCACATCAAAGGGCCTGAATACTTTTATGAATGAGATGTTTCAGTATTTGACTTTCAATAAATTTGCAAACCTTTCTGAACACATGCTTTCACTTTGTCATTATCGATTATTGAATAGATTGATGGGCAAAAGTGGCAAATGTATCCATTTAAAATGAAATGTGAAACACAATAAAGTGTGCAGAAAGTGAAGGGGTCTGAATACTTTTCTCAATCCATTGTAGCTGCTTTGCTGTACACAGATGACACTCAGAATGATGACCAGACAATTTAAGAGCCGCAGAGGGAACTGGTCTCCCCTAAGAAACACTTTCAACTCTGTTTTCACACAACAATCCTAATTGCACCGGTGGGGTCTCCTCCAGTGAGACAAGAACTTGTTAATTAGCTTAATGACTTGCTAATGAGCCCAAACAGAAAAGTGTAATTTGTTTATTATGAACTGGCAACAGGAGGCAACTCTTGCATTTTCTCCTTCTCCTAAGAGACACTTCAGGTGAACAGAAATCTCCCAGTTTGTTTGAATTTACTCAAATTCTTTATATTACACATAAACATGTGTGATTGAGAGTCTATTTTAAAATAAAGCAATATATGTTTTTAGTTCTCTGTGCCATTATTATTAATACAGTCAACACATTTTACATCAAAAAATCCTGTTATTAAAGTTTAAAAAATGTGAACAAAATTTGAAAACTGTACATTGCATTTACATTTAATGTAGAGTTTTCTTAGCAATTAATAATGAGTTTGTGCCTGTAGAAAAGATTCTGTGAAACCACGGAAGAGAACGATTTAAAAAATCATAAAGATGGACTTTAGGAATTTGAACATTTGTTTGGTATGCGTACTTTCATTTTGTAACAGGCCACCTTACTCACACTCTTATGGGAGTGAAGCATATATAAGAAAAATCCATTATATAGTGCTTTTCATATCTATCTATCTATCTGTTAAATAGTGCCTTTCATATCTATCTATCTATTATATAGTGCCTTATCTATCTATCTATCTATCTATTATACAGTGCCTTTCACATCTATCTATCTAGTATATAGTGCCTTTCATATCTATCTCTCTATCGATCTATATTATATAGTGCCTTTCATATCTATTGATCTATCAATCTATATTATATAGTGCCTTTCATATCTATGTATCTATATTATATAGTGCCTTTCATATCTATCTATCTATCTATCTATCTATCTATCTATCTATCTATCTATCTATCTATCTATCTATCTATCTATCTATCTATCTATATTATATAGTGCCTTTCATATCTATCTATCTATCTATCTATCTATCTATCTATCTATCTATCTATCTATCTATCTATCTATATTATATAGTGCCTTTCATATCTATCTATCTATCTATCTATCTATCTATCTATCTATCTATCTATCTATCTATCTATCTATCTTATATAGTGCCTTTCATATCTATCTATCTATCTATCTATCTATCTATCTATCTATCTATCTATCTATCTATCTATCTATCTATCTATCTATCTATCTATCTATCTATCTATCTATCTATCTATCTATCTATCTATCTATCTATCTATCTATCTATCAGAGTTGCTTGCTTGCTCCACTCACCACATAACCTGACAAAGTCATCTAAAAGAGGAAATTTGGGGTCTCCTAAACAGGCACATTAACCATAGTTTGGGATCTGCAAAGACAAAAGACATGTTTTTCCCTGGTCCAGTGCTGTGGGTAGAATGCTGGTTGGTAGAAACTCTGAGAACATTGGTTACGCTTGCCCAGAAAATCCACTATCAGGAGCACAAGGCCTGGACGTGAGAGAGAAGCTGGCCCTAAACTATGACACCCTATTGGCCCAGGAGCTGCAGTAGGGAGGTGTGTGAAGTGTGTCTGGGCTCCGTGATGAGACTAGAGGGTCAGAGAAGGTACAGGTGTTTCTTAGAGAACAGTGAAGCTCAGAGTGCTTAGTGAGATACACGTCCACAAGCAGGGGGGCAATCGGCACAGCCATCCCTCATTACTGTTCCATGGACTGTTCAGTGCGCCTACATTCACAGCAGTATAAATGATCTGAGCTAGGACTTAAGTTCAGATTGAGAGTGATTGAACTGAAAGAAAACCAAGTAAGAGAAGGCAAGAGCGCTGAATTGGGCCAATGCTGAGGAGAGGAGGTGAAGCGGTTGGAATGCCCTGTGGTGGAGTGAGGGGAACAGCACTTCAGGGGCCGGTAGCTCCTGTTGGGCTTTGGGAACAGGATGAACCAAGTGCTGCAAGAGTCCTGTGTATGCCAACAGAGATGGTAGGACAATGGGAGCCAGGCTCGGGGGGTCCCACAGATAGCAATGGAAGGTAGTTGGGGATGAGAAGAAAGGGGTGTCTCAGCCCTGCTCCAAGAACCAGAAAGCGGGAAGAGGACAGGGAAGACAGAGACATACTGATGGTCAGGAATAAGGAAATCCAATCCAGAGAGACAGAATGGAGATCATGAACAAAGACAGCTGGTTCTACCTATGATTATATTCTTGGTTTGAACATATTTATTTGGATCTTTTCATTGGTTTTAACTTCCACATCATACTGTTTTATGGATTATTTATTGAAGAAGACTTTTGCTTGCACTGCACTGTTATGTTCTCACTCACCCTAGTCCATCCTTGGTTATGACTATCAATGTACCTGAAAATGGCCCTGGGTACCCAGGGCATCACAAGAAACGCAGGACCAGCAAAAGTTCAGGGCCCTCCAGGAGCTCTGGGTATGCTACTCCGAACTGAAGGAATTGTATTTTTTTAAGGGAAAAATCGGGAAAGAGACACACAAGAATCAAAAACTGGGATGTCAAGCCGCACTTTTGTCAGAACTAAAAACTGAATCAAAGTCGAAAAATCTAGCCAAAGGGACATTGCCAGAATAAAATCAAAACCAAAAGAAAATGTAGGAAAGCCTTTTAAGGTTTATCCATCTAACTCTGATAGAGAACGCTTGCCTCGGATGATCCTTTAACTCCTAACCATAATTGACGCTGGGGTTGTGACTCCCAAAACTGCTTCCCTAGTAACACGACTTGCATCATAACAAAAAGATAACCAAAATGGCGGCTTTCAAGTCCAGTCAGAAACTGTCAAAATAATAAATAATTATTATTAATATTTTTATTGCTTTATATTGTCATAGACGTGTGATTGGGAGGCAGCTAGAGGGCCTGAATAATAATAGTACCACACCAGACCAGGGGGTGGCGAGCTGCACTAACTCTCTCAATCCTCTGCAGACCATCCACTGTAAATCCCACTAGGTTCTGGCGCCATTGATAACGTCACTTCCAGTACCGGCACCACTGATGACATCACTTCTGGTCCCGATGACGTCACTTCCAGGTCCGGCGCTATTGATGACAACAACCACAACTTTTCCTATAGCTTGCTGCCCGGACAAAGTGAGCCATCAGGGGAGAAGGACCATAATAACAAAGGTGACCAAGAAACGAATGTTCAGTCTGGCTGAGCTCCAGAGAGCCTGTGAAGAGCTGGAAGAAATTTCCAGAAGGACAACCATCACTTTAACAATATACCAAACTGTGCTTTGTGGCAGAATGGACAGTTGAAAGCTTCTCCTCAGTAAAAGAAACATAGAAGCCATGATGCGTGTATGTACGCGTTCTGTGCGTTAAATATAAACCAGTCATACATGGAGCAAAACAGGCACCTCTCATCACCTGTGCAATAATTAATCCAAAACAGAATTTAAAAAATCGGGAGTGGCATCCCCTCAACTGTCTCGCACACTCAGATAGAGGGATGAGTTATTCATATGGGTAAACCAAAAAAAATGGACATATTATTATTTACCTTATTATTTTAAAGGGTTCTATGTTGGCATAATATTTTAAAATGTAAATGAAGCACCTTTCGAATGGCATCAATTTGCCGTACCTATGCACTGTTAGTAGGACCTATCTATCTATCTATCTATCTATCTATCTATCTATCTATCTATCTATCTATCTATCTATCTATCTATCTATCTTATAGTGTCTTTTATATCTATCAATTATATAGTGCCTTTTATATATATCTATCTATTATACAGTGTCTTTCATATCCATCTATTTATCTATCACTAAATGCTTAAGAATTCAATTACATTTCTTTTCGTACAGTGCTTTCAACCGAATGCAGGCACCAAATGATTATTCTCTGCTTGACATAATAACAGAAATATGCAAGACTTTTAAAAAATGAACATACATGACCACATATTTTAAAGGAGAAATCTATAAAAAAATAGATTTCTAGGTCATACAGCTCCTTTCTTTACTAACAATTACTATAAAAATGTCGTCATGTCTGTTATCTTTTAAAGTGACAGCTATAGAACTATATGTATCTACTGTATCAGCGGCAGGACAGTTATTTAAATGATTAATTACAATAGCAGCAAACTGTGTAAACAAATTAACATTTGCCTTATAGGTCATTCAAGATCCTTTAAATGTGGGAACAGTTCCCATTGTTCACACCTGCACTTTAACTAAAAAAAACACTAAAAATAGTTTTTGTCTTTTTAATACTTGCTTTAATACATAACAAAAATATTTTACAATGGTAGCAGAAGCCCCCTAATCCCACAGATGACCTCATTAAAGCTGAGTCCTTAATTAAGGGTCTTTTACCTCTAATAGGCTTGCACCTAAGAGGGTCTCAGCAGTAATTATCGCTGGTTAACCTAATGAGCTCTCGTTGCTAACACTCAATGGTCTTTTTAAAGCTAATTATTAACTCTCTCCAGTGAGTCATTTATCACAGAAACTAGGAGTCAATAATGAGGATTCAATATCATCCCAGGAATAAAAAGCTCTTAGGAATACAAATGAAATGAGTTACACACAGTCCTCATGGTGCAATTAGGCTTAGAGTATTTATTTATTTTTATGAGAAAAAAAGAGCAAAAAGTGAATAAAATAATATTCCAAATGTTATATTTGAAAATGTAATAAGAATCAGAACGACTGCTGGAGTCATACTCATTGAGGGGCATAGATAGATAAGATAGATAGATAGAGAGATAGATAGATAGATAGATATGACAGGCACTATACTGTATAATAGATAAGATATAGAGATATATATGAAAGGCACTATATGACAGATAGATATATATGACAGGCACTATACTGTATAATAGATAGATAGATAGATAGATAGATAGATAGATAGATAGATAGATAGATAGATAT
This sequence comes from Erpetoichthys calabaricus, assembly GCF_900747795.2. Lineage (NCBI taxonomy): Eukaryota > Metazoa > Chordata > Cladistia > Polypteriformes > Polypteridae > Erpetoichthys > Erpetoichthys calabaricus. The sequence continues at coordinate 300,878,483 of NC_041397.2, read as the reverse complement.
GACAGGCACTATATAATAGATAGATAGATAGATAGATAGATAGATAGATAGATAGATAGATATGACAGGCACTATACTGTATAATAGATAGACAGATAGATAGATAGGATGTGAAAGGCACTGTAAGATAGATAGATAGATAGATAGATAGATAGATAGATAGATAGATAGATAGATATTGATTAACATAATTAAGGCAAAATAATGTATTACACCTTTAAAATGAATCGTGTTCATTAATGTGTTAACATTGACAGCTCGAATACTTGATCAGCTTGAATCAGGCGTGTCATTGGTGGAGTTTAACAAACACAGAGGACAGCTTTGTGTTTCTGTTCTTCTCACAACATATTGTGAGACATAAGGTGTTCTATTTGAAGTTGGTTTGTCAATGTTGAGTTGAGCTTATCCAAATGTTACAAAAATGTGTTTTCATGACAAATAATCACTTCTTGCCCAGATAACTGGCTTTAAAAATAATATTCTTGGCTAGGCTGTAACTTTTTTTTATAACATTTTATAAATTTTATTAAAATCAAATAGCATTCCAGACAAGCAAGTCAAGTTTAACAAACCTAGGTTCAGAACAAATTGACCCCGGACCATGAGAAAGAGAGCTAGGTCAGCAGAGTAAAACTTGAATAATAGTAAACATATGTAGATATATAAATAAATAAAAATAAAGAGAATCCGCTTCCTCAATGCATTAAATGCTTATTCTAAAATTGTACTGATCAGATCCTACCAGGTTTTGAAAACGTTTTGTACAGATCCTCTAAGTGAGAATTAGATTTTTTCCAATTTTAGATAATATATTAGAATTCTTCCAGTTGACCAAAATATGCCTACATGCCAATAGTGAAGTAAAGGCAATTGCAGTTTGTTTGTCCTTCTCGACTTTAAGCTCATCCGGAAGGGTAGCTTGTAACTTTTGAAGAATAAAGTATATTAGAACATTACAACAATATGTCATCCAGTTTAACAAACTTTCCTGTCCTATTCACCTAATTTGTCTAAACTGTCATCAAATTGACTTTTGAAGATCAATAAAGTTCTATTATCTACCAGGCTACTCTGTCACTTATTTCATGTGTCTATATTGTGACAAAAACTTCACGCAGTACTCCAGATGAGGTCCCACCACTGTGTTATACAGCTTTAAGCATAACCTCCCACATCTGGGGCACCATACAACCTAAAATCCTATCAGCCATCTCTCAATCATCTTTGTTCACTGTCTGGTGTAAGAAAAGAAGCAGACAAGAAAAATGCTTGGGGTATGTCCAAGACCCCTGTGACGCGTGAGTCACTGTCTTGCACCCAAAAGACGTGGCTCAGTCTCAGGCTTCAAAACGACCAACTTTATTAATCAACTTAAAACAGGAACAGCAAGCGTATTTATTGAAGCAGGAGCTGCCACTCCATGACACACAGACACAGCGCACAAGCAGTGACTTTATTAGTCATTTGTCGCTATTGGTCCTCGGCTCACTCCTTCAATTCAGGCACTGATAATCCTCCTTGTCATGTTGGTCCCCTGCCTGTGGCTCTGCGAGTGGGATTGGATCATCCTGAAGGAAACCGAACAAAGAGAAAGTGGGCCAGGTCATTAGCTGGATTAAAGTACTTGGTGGACTGGTAAACGGTCTATGGCCGATGGACACGTTGCGTGGCGGGGCTGCGAACTCGTTGTTGAAGCAGAGAGTGTCCCACGGTCTGGCAGGGGCGTCACAACCCCTTATATTGAAAATAAATCAAAAAAGAAATATTTTTTACAAAGATAGCAATAATGTCTCCAATGCAGAACAAACTCAAACATGGCCAGTCATACGGGAACCAGGCAGGAAGGGGCGGGTCCAGGAGGGGGGGGACAAAGGAAGTGACATCAGCGGTGGAATGGCTGTCAGGCTTCTGTTCTGCAGACAAAGGAAGGGAGAAGGCATTAGCATACAGTGCCAACCCCTGGTTTGGTGGGTAATTACCATCACCAGGGCCCAGCACCTACATTGATGGATTGAAGGCCAGAGGTCCACATGACCATCATCATCAAGTTCTTCCTCGTGAAGCCAGAAAACCACGAGGACTGATTGAGATCATTGATGTTAGGTAGAATGCCTACAGGGGGCCTGGTGGTCTCGTTGCCTTGGAACCCTGGCAGATTTAGTTTTTGTTTTTTTTTTCTTTAGCCATCTGGAGCTTTTTTTGTTTTTTCTGTCTTCCCTGGCCATCAGACATTACTTTTCTTCTATGTTAATTAGTATCGCCTAATTTTATTTTTATATTTTGTCTTTTTCTCTTTCTTCATTCTGTAAAGCACGTTGAGCTACATATCAATTGTATCAAAATGTGCTATAGAAATAAACATCGTTGTTTTGTTCTTAAGCTGCCTCCCAAGTACACAAGCGTGACACAGGTTATAGAAAATGAAGTCTGCTACGACACAAAGGTCATTCTCAAAAGGTTTACTTTCAAGTTTCTGGCTCCCCTATGTGTACTCGTATCTTAATATTCTTACCTCCTTTATAGTACTTTACATTTACGTAGGGTAAATTAAATCTCATCTGCCACGAATGTGCCCCACTTTATAATCTGTCCAGGTCACTTTGTAATGGTTCTGCTTGTTCTAGATGATCTGCCATTCCACCAAGTTTAGAATCATCTGCAAGCTTGACCAGCTTATTATTTATATTAAGACTAGCAAAATACCCGCACTTCGCAGAAGAGAAGTAGTGTGTTAAAGAAGTTATGAAAAAGAAAAGGAAACATTTTAAAAATAACGTAACATGATTGTCAATGTAATTGTCGTAGTTTTAGTTTAGTATTGAGAGTGAATTTGATGATTGTAAAGAGTTTAATTTAATTTTTAATAAATGTTGTGTATGAGAAATGCACATTTTTAGTCAGGGATCCAACCACGTGGTAGGTGAGCGGACAGCAGCCGTGCAGAAAAAGGAAGGGGGACCGGAGGCGACCCATGTGCGTCTCTGCCGTGAAATAAATCGTCTGTTAACGGAAATAAGGAATGAATCTGCCAAAAGGAGAGGTCAGTTCCGAAAGTTCCTTATGGCATAATGGTGAGAACCGCCAAAAAGAAGACGTTATTTTCGAAAGTTCGTTACTGAGCATGGCGTGAAATGAAACATACTTAACATTTGTAAGTACAGTGTAAAGGATGAGCATGGGAAATTTGGGCTTCCTACGTATATTGGAAGTTGCAGAAATAGTGAGGAGGGGTTTCCCCTATCTATATATATAGTTTGAGGGGTACACCTGTTTCCCCCCTTGGGTGTTGCAATAGGACATGAAACATACCTAACTTTTGTAAGTACATTGAAAGAAATGAGCACGCGAAATTTCAGCTTCCCAGCTATATGGAAAGTGGGAGAATTAGTGATGAGTCAGTGAGGGCTTTGCCTTTTATATGTAGAGATTTATGCACATTTAAAGGATTTGTTCAGTATTTTTAAAATCAAAAATTATTTCTTCAGTATCACTGTATATATTTATTTGCCACAAAAAAAATATGCTCTAAAATGAAGAACATATTTTTTTTAACATTTTAAAGATGCCTTGTCTGTTCATACAGCTTACATGGAGACTGAGAGGGTAGCAGGATCCGTAAGTGAATGATAAAGACTTAAAACTCACCAAATATGTCCACTTGGCATCCGGATAAGTTGTGCCCCACATTTCACCCTCCACATTTTGCCCCAGCACATTTCACCTCTAGCATATTTCGCCCCCGGTAATTTTCTACCCAACCCCCAAACATTTTGCCATCACTATATTTTGCCTTGGTATATATGTACATGAGGAGACCCGGGTTTGCTTCCCGGGTCCTCCCTGCGTGGAGTTTGCATGTTCTCCCCGTGTCTGCGTGGGTTTCCTACCACAGTCCAAAGACATGCTGGTTAGGTGGATTGGCAATTCTAAATTGTTCCTAGTGTGTGCTTGGTGTGTGTGTGTGTGTGTGCGCGCCCTGCGGTGGACTGACACCCTGCCCGGGGTTTGTTTCCTGCCTTGCGCCCTATGTTGGCTGGGATTGGCTCCAGCAGATCCCTGTGACCCTGTAGTTAGGATATAGCGGGTTGGATAATGGATGGATGGATGGATATATGTACATATCTATAATTAAAATTAAAAATTTAATAAACCTTACCCAACATTGAAAATAAACAAAGTTCACTCACGTAGTGTTCTTATACGACACACAGATCAACGTGTTCCACTGTAAAATCGTTTGGATTTGTTTAATTGAAATAAAAATTGATATATGTTTACAGAGTGTTTAATTTAAGATACTTTTTTTATCATTTTGCTACAAAAATGTTTGAATTACGAAAGTCAGTTTTGAACGCTGAGAACGATTAATCACTTTACTTTTTCTAGAAACCTCCAACATTCAAAACATCTGGGTGTGGGTATTAGAAGTTACTGGGGTGGGGTAGAAATATCATGGAGGTGAAATGTAGTGGGGGTGAAATTTCTGTAAACCGTCCACTTTGAAGCAGCAACGGTTTCAATTCCAGAAAACGTGTCCTCTGTGTTTTCGTGCCATCCTTGTGATAATAAAGGGAAACTAGAAATTATTATTTTATCACCAATTCTTGGAACTATTTTTCTTGAGTTAAGAATACATTTCCTGTTCACGTGTCTGCTCACAGAGGGTGGAGTTATGACGACCGCCCCTTCGTATATTACTGATGTGACTGTGCCTTATTGTTCATCTGATCACACCTGAAAACAAAGGGTGTTCGTGCTGTTTCTTCTCGTGTAGCCCCGAAGTTATGGGACATGTTTCCTCTTGTCATCAGATGAGCCTCATTAATTAAACTTTATAAATCAACATTGAAAGCCTGTCTGTTTTCTTTGGCTTATAAATGATTTGTTAATGTGTCCTTTTATGTGTGTTGTTCTATTAGTGTTGCATTGTTTAATTTTTTTTTATGGTTTTCTTAACACAAGTGCTCTCTCTCTCTACTTTTTTGGGACACCTCTTTTTTTAAGATTACTAACTAATTTATTTAATTATTATTAATGACAATGTTAAGATGTGGCTTCTACTGTTAATCATAAATGAATCTCTCTAAATATAAAAGCCAAATACCACTGACTCCCTCATCACAAAATCTCCCGAACCATGGGGACTTGAAATTTGGAACGTAGGTTACCCTTGGCCCGCTAAGGTGCTCGCTAAGAAATGGTTTTAAAAATTTCGTGGTCCAAGCACAACATTTTTTATAGTTTTTTAGACCTGTTTGTATGTCTGTCCGCTTTTCACGCGAGAACTACTTAACAGATTTAGATCGTTTTTTTCTATAATTTGCTTGATGCGCGTTGAATTTACAACTTTCTCAACGCGCTAAGTATCATAGTTCGCTTGTGGTGCCGATTTATTAGCGCGAATCCAAGAGAGGCGGGGCCCTCTTCACTCACGCATCTGCCTCTGGGGGTAACCTTAACTCCTCTTAGTTAGCGAACGAGAGAACTACTTCACAGATTTAGATTGTTTTTTTCTATAATTTGCTTGAACATTCCGGTTGATTTTGCGACTTCTTTCATTACGCTAAGAATCATAGTTCACTTGCAGGAGCGATATATTTGAGGTAATCCGAGGGGAGTGTGAAGAGTGACGTCAGGAGCAGACACCTGGGTGGGACCCTCCTCACTGTCCTGTTTCACTAATACGCGGACGAACCCACTTAGGATGGCTAGTTTTTAAATCTCCTAATTGCACGTGTGTGACACAGTCTATGTACACCGTGATATATTGTGGAAAAATTTTTAACGGACAGCCCCCACTGGAATGCCCCAATTTAAGCAATAAAACACAAGCAGAAGAAAGCATCAATCATTATTCTTTATCTAAATCTTGCAAGAGCCAACAACATATCTTTTTAGAAAGTGCTGCAAAGAAAAGAGCGTCCTCTGCTCTATATTTAAACAATTCATGGATTAGATCACTACTCAAAAAGGAATTCATTCCATAATCAGAAACCTTTTAACATGATTGGTTACACCCAGTTACTAACAGGACAAAAGATGATACCTTAAATAACCACAATTAACCCCATCCACTAGGTTGATTTGGAAGTGCATGACTTCCCAAGAGAAAAAGTACAGTTCATGTAAAAGGAAACATAACTTGCTTTATGATCTGAACTATTTGGACGCTGGATTTATATATATATATATATATATATATATATATATATATATATATAAATATATATATATATATGGAAGAGAAGGTCTGTGATACGGTTTGCATATTTGCAGCTGGAGATCCACAAAGGGATCTTCCATCTTTTCACTTCAAACAGATACTCAAAAACATTCATTAATCGTAGCTTACACAGAAAATGCCAAAAAACTCAGCAAACAATCGACTTCAATTAGACCCCCCACCCCACATGGCACTCACTCCCTTATCACCACAAGGTGTCTGAAGGTGCAGCACGCATCCTGGCCAAGTCTGGCGTCAGAATAGCACACAAACCCACGAATAATTTGCGCACAGTCCTCTTTAATGCTACAAACAAAAAATCGACAACAGAAACATGAAACGCAGTTTATAGCATTCCATGCAGTTCTTCCTCAACGGTATACATAGGACAAACTTCAAAAAGAATTGCAACATGTATACAGGAACATCGCAACGCCGTCAGAAGAAAGGACTCACGATCACTGATCTACACGCATACTAAATCAACAGGACATACATTTAACTGGGACAAATGTACAAGTAAAATTTAAGGCCAGTACTAAAAGTGCCAGAGAGCTGGCCGAATCTTGGCTATCAAATGAGAACGCCATCAACAGACATTTGGACATAAATCCAGCATATACAAACTTAAGAAGAACATGTTCATAATAAATAAACTGTGCACCCAATACCTCCACCTCCCCCCACACGTAATTTTTTGCTATATATTGTCTTTGATCCTTGTAAGTCTAAGCATTATCCTCTGATGAAGACCCCTTGCAGGGGTTGAAAGCTCAGGAATAAAAACTACTTTATGATACATGATTCATTTTTCTCCCTTTGTGGATCTCCAGCTGCAAATATATATATATATATATATATATATATATATATATAGAGAGAGAGAGAGAGAGAGAGAGAGAGAGAGAGAGAGAACTAAAACTGCATTTATCATAGTGAATAATAAAATAACAGCTTCAGCCTCAGAAGGACCACTGGCCCAGGGTTGAAATTCAACTCTTACAATACATACACTAATTAGCCACATTAAAACCATCTGCCTAATACTGTGTAGGTCTCCCTCGTGCCACCAAAACAGCCCTTACTTGTTGAGGCATAAACTACACAAAGCCTCTGAATGTGTCCTATGGTATCTGGTGCCCAGATGTTATCAGCAGATCCTTTAAGTCCTGTAAGTTACAAGATGGGGCCTTCATGAATTGGACTTGTTTTTCCAGCACATACCACAGATGCTCGATCAGCCTGTGGTCCGGGCAATCTAGAAGCCAAGTCAATCATTTGAATTCTTTGACATGCTCCTCAAACCAGTCCTGACCAATTTTTTCAGTGTGGCAGGTTACATTATCCTGCTAAACGAGGCCACTACTATGAAGGAAAACTGCTGCCATAAAAGGGTATAGGTGGTCTTTATGGTACATGTCAAAGTAACACCCACATGAATGCCAGGAACTGAGGTTTTCCAGCAGAATATTCTCCAGAGCAACTGACTTGTCCTTTTCCCATGGTTCATTCTTCTGCCATCTCTTCCCCAGGTAAATGGCACACACTCACCTGCTCATCCACACGATCAAAAAAGAAAATGTGATTCACCAGACCAGGCCACCTCCTTCCATTGTTCCATGATGCACTTCTGATCATGATCCACACATGCCTACTGTAGACCCTTTTGTCAGTGGACGGGGTCAGCATGGGCACTCTGACTGGTCTGTAGCTAAGCAGCCCCATACATAGTAAGTTGTGATGCACTGGGTGCTCCAACACCTTTCTGTCATGCTCAGCAATTTGTGCTACAGTAGTGGGATTTGACCAGACAGGATGGCCTTTGCTCCCAGTGTGTATCACTGAGCACTGGGTGCCCATTAGAGCCTGTCGCTGTTTCACTGGTAGTCCTTCCTTGGACCACTCTTATTCGATTAAGACCTGCCATTTTAGGGCCCTATGGAATGCATTTTATTTTTTCACAAATTCTGTTTTATTTTTTTCGATTTTCAGTTTTCACCGTTTTATTTTTCTGTGATTTGGATTTTTACTTTTTTTTTTTTTTTACTGTAAGAAAGTAGTAACAGCTACAACAAAACAAACAAGAATGAATTGGCACTTTACATTCCTTTTAATGAAACAGCACACCAGCACAACTAAACCTTATTTTGCAGTTCCATTCATCAGGTAGGAGCCCAGAACTTCCATGATGTTGTATGCTGAGACTGCAGTAGGACAGTGAGTACCCTACAGAATTGTCAGAGCTGTTACTAGTTTGATGCATTCTTCTGAGATGAAGGTTAACTTCACTTTTAGAAAAAATGAAAGAGTGACCCGCTTTTAAGGGCTTGTTGCATCTGAGGAGATGCCTGCTCTTCTGCCCAGGTTTGTAGGTGCCCGAGTTTATCACGGAAGAGTCAAATGTGGACCTGGCATGCCTCGTCCCTGCGAGGCAAAACATTTATTAAATCCCAAAACATTGTTGTTAATTTTTAAAAGGGAACCCGTTAACAACCAGTGCCATTCACTAATAACATTTTTCTACAGGAAAGACTGTTAATACGGGTTAAATACCTGTATAATTTAATTGGTTAAATGATTCACAGTAAATACATTATGTACAATTAGAACTGCCTGCATAAAAGAATTACCATACAGCCAAATGTTTACTCACCTATCACTATGATAAGAACAGTGTGGTCTCTGCGGCTATCAGTGGTTTCATCAACTACAACATACATTTTCTTGCCCCAAATCTTTCGAAGAACGGCATTCATATGTTGTTCAAAGACATGGGGCAAATGAGTTTGACAAAGACTGCTGTCATTTTCTGGCAGCGCGACTCCTTGTTTACAATGCTTAATAAAGAAAGACAGAGCTGGAGGTGGCAGAGTTAAAAATGTTAAGATCTGCATTGGGTGTGATGAGGATGGACAGGATTACAAATGAGTACATTAGAGGGTCAGCTCAAGTTGGACGGTTTGGAGACAAAGTCAGAGAGGAGAGATTGTGTTGGTCTAGACATGTGCAGAGGAGAGATGCTGGGTATATTGGGAAAAGGATGTTAAAGATAGAGCTGTCAGGCAAGAGGGAAAGAGGAAGGCCTAAGAGGTGAGAGAGGACATGCAGGTGATGGGTGTGACAGAGCAAGATACAGAGGACAGAAAGATATGGAAGAAGATGATCCGTTGTGGCAACCCCTAAGGGCTCGTTTATACTTCACGCTCAGGACGCGTACGCGCCCGCATAATGGCTGCCACGCGTTCCCAGCGTTCATTTGATGCGTCCTCTGAGCAGGCCCTCAGAAATTAACGTGATGTGTGCACGAGTTGCAGTACCAGCAAAAAGTCGGGGAGCGCAGTGTGCTAAAAGTTGAAATGTGACGTCAGAGTCTCTGTTTACTATCTACATGTGACAGAAAGCCGCTTTGCGGATCCTATGAGATCGGTGTGTTCGCTTCGATGTTTGATGAATGGTTCGATGTGGTGAAGCAAAATGCTGACATATAGATGTATTCGTGGTGCTTTTATATTCAAGTGTCGCATATTCCCGATCGTAATGACACGATACATTTTAAAAGTCTCACATACCGTCTTCTGTCCAGTCTTTTTTTCTAGGGCTTCCTCTGGTCCTGACAGCAGCGGATCGCCAGCAATAGATCGCCACACTGAACACATTAAATGTATGATATTCTAACTCTCTGCACATTTAGAATCCTTAAGATTTATACTTGATATCACTTTCATGATGAAAACCATTAAAGTATGTATATTACATTTTACAGATAAATCGGTAATTTCGTTTAAATAATGAATACTGTTAATAATTACACACATGGGAGTGACACAGTGGCGGAGCGTTAGCGCTGCTGTTTTGCAGGGAGTCACGTCGCTGATATTCCCTGCCTGGAGTTTACATGTTTTCCTGCTGGGTTTCCTCAGTGTGCTCCAGTTTCTTTCCAAAGATATGCAGATTTTGGGGATTTGGTGCCACTAAAATGACGCTAGTATATGTGTGTGCTTGTATTCACCTTGCGATGAGCTGAGGCCTCGTCCAGGGATTGTTTCTCACTTGTGCCCAATGCTTGCTGGAATGGACACATCCCTGGATTTAATCATTAAACATCCTTTTCAGAGATATTGCGGTAAGGTGTCATCGGAATTTAATGGGTGTTCCAGGCAATTCACAACACAGCGAAGCCGAACCTGCTCTCACTGTGATAATATCTCGCACTGCCACCTGGTGGATTCCTCCAGATTTACGCAAAGTACACGCGCAAGTATAAACACTACAACGCTTGCGTAGCAGGACTGTCCGCTGCAGCATGAGTCGCGTGAAGTTTAAATCCGGCCTAACAGGCGCAGCCGGAAGAAGAAGAATAAAGAAAGGTCGCATCTTAGTCAATTTTTCAAGAAAGGCGTCCACATGTTGTTCAAAGACACGGGGGAAATGAGTTTGACAAAGACTGCTATCATTTTCTGGCAGCACGCCTCCCTGCTTAATAAAGAAAGGATGCATCTTCGTCATTTTTTTTTCGAGCGGTATGTCTGACTCGCATGGACACAAACTGGCATCTTGCATCTGACGATTTTGTTTTTTCCTCTGTTGTTACCTGATGGGGAAGAATTTTTAATCTTAATTTCTTCTTGTTTTTGAGATGGGTTTTAGATTTGATGTGGTCATTTCAAGTATCTTTTCGTGTCCAGTCTATGGTATGCTGGCAAAACTTGAAGAAAAGTTGTCCAGATTTGTAAAAGTCGCCAGGATATTGTTGTACCCTCAATTTTCCAGTTTGGGTATCTGATCCTGCTCGCTTGGATTTTTCTGTCTCGTGCAGTTAGCTAATTCGCGTGCCTTTAACGAGAAAACATACAAGATATACGCGCACAAACACATAGACACGACTGGATTTCTACGAAGAATTGCATTCGCTTCAAAAACAACACACTAGAAAATAGTATCTGAATGATAGAACATTCAGATTATTCAACCGTTTAATTTATTGGGAAATTTTGTAAAAGTCACCCCTTCACTCTCTAAATTCCGCACATTTCCGTTTTTAAATCTAAAACCCGTTTTTAAGAGTTAATTCCGTGATTCCATTTGGGTCATCGCGGAAATCACAGGGGACTACATTTTGGAGATCTCTGACCCAGCTGTCTAGCCATCAAAATCGCTCAAATCCTTACATTTGCCAATTTTATTTTGGCGTCCAACACATCACCTTCAAGAACTGACTGTTCCCTTGCTGCCTAATATATCCCACTCCCTGACGGGTGCCATTGGAATGAGAAAATCGATGCTATTTACCTAGTCAGTTGTTTGAATGCTGTACTGTGCATGTAATATAAAAAATATTATATTCATTCCACACGTTTATGAAGTCTGTTGTGACTGCTTTCACTAGTCGGTAAGAAAAATGCTAGCGGTAAATAACAATAATAAAAAGTAAAAGAATGTTATTTTACTTCTGACAGAAAAGGAGACTTGAACTCAAACCATGCAGTCGCGGATGCTTGCAGGCGACAGTAAAGTTAGTTCCGAAATCGGACTGTGGGTGTCGTTTCTACAGAATGTAAGGCAAGCAATCAAAAAATAGAGGCACATTAAAAAAGGAGATTCATCGAATAAAATGAAAACAACTGTACCACACGTTTAATTCACATAACACATAAATTAATGTCATGCGTTGTTATTTTCGTGAGATTTTGCACAGCGTAACTGACACGAGAATACCAATCGACTTACATGAAAACGATCCTTTTTTTCTTAATTTAATCAAGATGTAAAGATTGTTTAGTACTGTATTGTTTCCACCCCATAGTCTAGATGTTATGCATTACTCTCTCTATATAATTATATTTTTTTCACGAGTTTAAAAACAGCAGCAAATACTTCATTTTAACGCTACATATAGGTAATACAGAACATCAAGCAAAGACGCGAGCACAACTTTTTATTCTGCATGTACAAATAACGTTTAAAAAGCAAAGCACCTTCACAATATTTAACTGCATTAGTTACTACTAATCCATGTTTCTAAAAAAAAAACAGCCACACACGGTAAACGATCATGTCTATTTTTGAGTTTTGCACCTGTCGTAGAATTTTCTTGGTTTTCTTAACAACTTGCTCTGGAAACTTCTGTCCATACGCAGGGCGATATCCCATTTCACACGGAACTTTCCCAAAATCGGTAGGACATTCTAGCACGGAACTTGATGTATGAGACACTTGGTGGGAACGAGTCTTCCGTGTGCTTGAAAAGGATTGGTTACCAAACAAGCCATTCGTACTATGATATCCAATCATTGCGTCAATTAAGCGGCGATCAGAAGGCGTTAACTTTTTTAATATGAACTGGGGGCAGGTCTTTCTTCTTATTTGTTGACCTACACCCAGTCAAAAGAAAGTCCCATCCTAAAAGTTCTATTAGAATCAGTTAGGTAGCCGGGTGCTTACGACGCAAGACGATTTCTTACGTGACGTCACAGCACAGCACGAGAGCGACATGATCAACTGGAAGGTAAGCGGTAAACTGGACAAATGTCTGGCATTTTTGTTTCATTTCTTTGCAGCATGGACAAGATTTTTGCAGCATTAAGTATATTCTAGCGAACCTTCCTGGTTGATAAACTATTTTGTTTTACATACGTGTATGCGTTTGTATTACGTATTTATCGGCTATCATCTGCACCTGCAGCCATTGCATCTTCTACTGTGTCAGGAATATTATTAGTATCTCATGCGTTTACCGTCAGTTTTGCACAGGAATATATAACCAAACAAATAGTCTTTAGTTCTCTAGCTAGTGGAGATTTATCCCTTTAGATCAAAAGGGTATTACATTTCACGGCTTAAAAAAATAATCTTTTGGGAAAGTAATTGGCAGGCAATTAAAATAAACACCCTCTTTCCAGTCACCCAACGTTTAAATTAAGGAGGTCTGATACTATGTTTATTTAATAATACATTTAATAATAATACAGTTTATTTATATAGTGCCTTTCCCACTTAAAGCACTTTTCTTGCATGCTGAATATATATACATTATTATTATTTTTTTTTTGTGTGTGTAAAGGATTTTTTAACTGGCACCCCAACAAGTGACAAGAAGTTTGTTGTTGTTTTTTTTTTTTTCTCTTTTGACACAAACATTTTAAAGTGACGCACATAGCCAGCAAATATAGGGAGAGTTGTGAGAAGCCTTTTTAAATGCTCTTTTTGGTACAGAGCAGGTAAAAGTAATAGGATTGCTTATTGTCAGCTGTCTCAAACATTATGGAAACAACTTCTCCAGTGGGTCCCATCTGTTTTCTGTGAGACAACTGTTTTTAGATGTTTTGGAACCGTGAGGTTTTATTAAATGAGCAGGCTCACCAGCTGTCGTTTATGATGTCCTTTAACACAAGTGGCCCGCTGTAACTCCTCCAAACCCTGATGCTGCCATGTGGCAGCAAGTGTCAAAAAGGGTCTGACATTTAGGATTGCTGTCTCAACATAAGGCCTAAAGCAAACTAATTATGTTGAAACATTAGTTTCTGACCTCGGTATAAATGAAATGCATACGTTTGGGGGTATGATAGCTTTGTAGTGTTTTTGTTAACCTTGACTGTAAAAGCTTACAGAATTATTTAATGTGGGTCAAATGAAATGACTGACTGAGATTATGAAGAGAGTATTCATCTTCCAACCTGCTATATCCTAACGTAGGGTCATGGGGGTCTGCTGGAGCCAATCCCAGCCACGCAGGGCGCAAGGCAGGAAGAAATTCCTGGGCAGGGCGCCAGCCCACTGCAGGGCACACCTACACACCAAGCACACACTAGGGACAATTTAGGATCACCGATGCACCTAATCTGCATGTCTTTGGACTGTGGGAGGAAACCCATGCAGACACAGACACTGGGAGAACATGCAAACTCCACGCAGGGAGGACCCAGGAAGTGAACTCGGGTCTCCTTACTGCGAGGCAGCAGCACTACCACTGCGCCACCGTCTTTATAATATGTTTATTTTATAATTTGCTGAAATTGATTTAATGAGGTTGTTTACAGTGCTTTGGGCCTTCACTCAGTGAGTGGCAATATACAAAAATACACAGACTGGAACTGGAGTACAGTATAAGCCCTTTTCTAGTGATAGATGATTTTATTAACTGGTGTGATGAGTCTTTTCCGCAGCTTAATTTTACAAAAACCTCAAGGACTGATTGATTTACAAGGAGCACCATTTGCTCACAAGAAATAATCAAAGATTACTTATGAGAGAATGCTGAAAGTTCTAAATGTGTTCAGACTAGCATAGAGTCGATGATGACTTTTGAATCGGTTAGTACAGTGCATCCGGAAAGTATGCACAGCACATCACATCACTTTTTCCACATTTTGTTATGTTACAGCCTTATTCCAAAATGGATTAAATTCATTTTTTTCCTCAGAATTCTACACACAACACCCCATAATGACAACGTGAAAAAAGTTTACTTGAGGTTTTTGCAAATTTATTAAAAATAAAAAAACTGAGAAATCCCATGTCCATAAGTATTCACAGCCTTTGCTCAATACTTTGTCGATGCACCTTTGGCAGCAATTACAGCCTCAAGTCTTTTTGAATATGATGCCACAAGCTTGGCACACCTATCCTTGGCCAGTTTCGCCCATTCCTCTTTGCAGCACCTCTCAAGCTCCATCAGGTTGGATGGGAAGCGTCGGTGCACAGCCATTTTAAGATCTCTCCAGAGATGTTCAATCGGATTCAAGTCTGGGCTCTGGCTGGGCCACTCAAGGACATTCACAGAGTTGTCCTGAAGACACTCCTTTGATATCTTGGCTGTGTGCTTAGGGTCGTTGTCCTGCTGAAAGATGAACCGTCGCCCCAGTCTGAGGTCAAGAGCGCTCTGGAGCAGGTTTTCATCCAGGATGTCTCTGTACATTGCTGCAGTCATCTTTCCCTTTATCCTGACTAGTCTCCCAGTTCCTGCCGCTGAAAAACATCCCCACAGCATGATGCTGCCACCACCATGCTTCACTGTAGGGATGGTATTGGCCTGGTGATGAGCGGTGCCTGGTTTCCTCCAAACGTGGCGCCTTGCATTCACACCAAAGAGTTCAATCTTTGTCTCATCAGACCAGAGAATTTTCTTTCTCATGGTCTGAGAGTCCTTCAGATGTCTTTTGGCAAACTCCAGGCGGGCTGCCATGTGCCTTTTACTAAGGAGTGGCTTCCGTCTGGCCACTCTACCATACAGGCCTGATTGGTGGATTGCTGCAGAGATGGTTGTCCTTCTGGAAGGTTCTCTCCCCACAGAGGACCTCTGGAGCTCTGACAGAGTGACCATCGGGTTCTTGGTCAGCTCCCTGACTAAGGCTCTTCTCCCCTGATCGCTCAGTTTAGATGGCCGGCCAGCTCTAGAAAGAGTCCTGGTGGTTTCAAACTTTTTCCACTTAACGGATGATGGAGGCCACTGTGCTTATTGGGACCTTCAAAGCAGCAGAAATTTTTCTGTAACCTTCCCCAGATTTGTGCCTCAAGAAAATCCTGTCTCAGAGGTCTACAGACAATTCCTTTGACGTCATGCTTGGTTTGTGCTCTGACATGAGCTGTCAACTGTTGGACCTTATATAGACAGGTGTGTGCCTTTCCAAATCATGTCCAATCAACTGAGCTTAGCACAGGTGGCTGTTCCAACTAAATATCTTAACAAGATGTCAATTATTGTTAATTGATGTAAAACATTGATTGTTAAGATTGCCCACCCTTATTTGCTTATTTTAGGCTTAAGAAGCTACATTCACTGTTAATTGCTCCCGATTTACCAATAATATACAAATGACAAAGAAACCAGCAGTGCCTCATTTAACTAATTTCCTTTAAGACCTCTGTGTATTCATTATGAATGATCTGATTTAATAAAATATGTTGAAAGAAATTGGGGAGAAAAATAGAGAAATATGGAGAATTACACTTTTGCTTCAGGCTTCAAATCATTTGGATGATATTCTTGGGGAAAGGGGGGAAAAAAAAAAACCTGATACATGAATGACCTGACATGGCAGAATGAAAAGCCTATTGACAAAGTTAAATAAGATTTGTTATTGGCAAGGATTAGCTTCTAATTCCAGTTGGAACAAAAACTTGTAGTCACTATGGCATTCTAGGACTGACATTGCAGATCCCTGATGTAATGTATTAAAAATGTTAAACTTTGATTTAAAGGTCGCAGAGGTGCTTTTTTTAACTTCATTCCTTGGTGTGCACTCCTCTGAGGGAAAGAAGTTTTTTGGTAACATTTATATGAAATTTTGCCTTTATACTTTTACTTTCTTGTATAAGTAAAGTACTATAATCGTCCACAGATTCAATGTCGAGATTTTGATGATTGTTGACGTTTTACACTTCCCTGAGTCAGAAAATACCATTTTTGAAATTTATGTCTGTATGTATGTAATCACAATAACCTGAGTACGCTTTCACTTGAGTCAACCAAATTTTGCATATAAGTATTAGGTACAAAACATAGATTTCTATCAACTTTTTTGAGCTATTTCCGTTAATTGAAAGTTGTACTTTACATTTTATTCATGCTGCTGCAGAGTCTGATTTATTTCATTTTTATAATTGTTTGATATAATATATGATTATACGAAACAGTTGAGGCAAGACCACTCCTGAATTTTTTTTTTTTTAATTTTGTTTTTCCCCCTGTGTTTGCGTATACTCTGGTGGCTCAGTTTAAACATCTTAATCTTAATATAAATAACATAAGGTAAATGGTGAGATGATTCCACAACGTAAAAGGCCGCACAGTCAAGTATGATAGGTATATTTAGTAATATGGTAGTTTATAAAGTGTATTGGTTTATTCAGAATGCATCCACTACATTCACAATTCCAGTTGTTGCTCTTATGTCACTAGTTTTGGTTTTCTAGAGATAAGCACCTGGCTCAAATCCTCATTCCCTTTTAAAGAAATTTTGCTTTCACGACACCCTCAGGCTTAATCTGTGGACTGGACATGTCTCCTTCTTGCTGATTGCCAGCTCAGTCTTAATTTTGGTTATGTGTTAAGTTCATTACTGTGTTTTATTTATTACTAGCAAAATACCCACGCTTCGCAGCGGAGAAGTAGTGTGTTAAAGAGGTTATGAAAAAAAAAAGGAAACATTTTAAAAATAATGTAACATGATTGTCAATGTAATTGTGTTGTCATTGTTATGAGTGTTGCTGTGTTTTATATATATAATATACACACACACACACATAAACATATATATACACATATCTACATATACATACGTATATACACATATACACATCTACATAAACATATATACATATACAAATTTACATATCTACATATATATATATATATATATATATATATATATATATATATATATATATATATATATATATAGATATACATACAGTGGTGTGAAAAACTATTTGCCCCCTTCCTGATTTCTTATTCTTTTGCATGTTTGTCACACAAAATGTTTCTGATCATCAAACACATTTAACCATTAGTCAAATATAACACAAGTAAACACAAAATGCAGTTTTTAAATGATGGTGTTTATTATTTAGGGAGAAAAAAAATCCAAACCTACATGGCCCTGTGTGAAAAGTAATTGCCCCCTTGTTAAAAAATAACCAAACTGTGGTGTATCACACCTGAGTTCAATTTCCGTAGCCACCCCCAGGCCTGATTACTGCCACACCTGTTTCAATCAAGAAATCACTTAAATAGGAGCTGCCTGACACAGAGAAGTAGACCAAAAGCACCTCAAAAGCTAGACATCATGCCAAGATCCAAAGAAATTCAGGAACAAATGAGAACAGAAGTAATTGAGATCTATCAGTCTGGTAAAGGTTATAAAGCCATTTCTAAAGCTTTGGGACTCCAGCGAACCACAGTGAGAGCCATTATCCACAAATGGCAAAAACATGGAACAGTGGTGAACCTTCCCAGGAGTGGCTGGCCAACCAAAATTACCCCAAGAGCGCAGAGACGACTCATCCGAGAGGTCACAAAAGACCCCAGGACAACGTCTAAAGAACTGCAGGCCTCACTTGCCTCAATTAAGGTCAGTGTTCACGACTCCACCATAAGAAAGAGACTGGGCAAAAACGGCCTGCATGGCAGATTTCCAAGACGCAAACCACTGTTAAGCAAAAAGAACATTAGGGCTCGTCTCAATTTTGCTAAGAAACATCTCAATGATTGCCAAGACTTTTGGGAAAATACCTTGTGGACTGATGAGTCAAAAGTTGAACTTTTTGGAAGGCAAATGTCCCGTTACATCTGGCGTAAAAGGAACACAGCATTTCAGAAAAAGAACATCATACCAACAGTAAAATATGGTGGTGGTAGTGTGATGGTCTGGGGTTGTTTTGCTGCTTCAGGACCTGGAAGGCTTGCTGTGATAGATGGAACCATGAATTCTACTGTCTACCAAAAAATCCTGAAGGAGAATGTCCGGCCATCTGTTCGTCAACTCAAGCTGAAGCGATCTTGGGTGCTGCAACAGGACAATGACCCAAAACACACTAGCAAATCCACCTTTGAATGGCTGAAGAAAAACAAAATGAAGACTTTGGAGTGGCCTAGTCAAAGTCCTGACCTGAATCCAATTGAGATGCTATGGCATGACCTTAAAAAGGCGGTTCATGCTAGAAAACCCTCAAATAAAGCTGAATTACAACAATTTTGCAAAGATGAGTGGGCCAAAATTCCTCCAGAGCGCTGTAAAAGACTCATTGCAAGTTATTGCAAACGCTTGATTGCAGTTATTGCTGCTAAGGGTGGCCCAACCAGTTATTAGGTTCAGGGGGCAATTACTTTTTCACACAGGGCCATGTAGGTTTGGATTTTTTTTTCTCCCTAAATAATAAAAACCACCATTTACAAACTGTATTTTGTGTTTACTTGTGTTATATTTGACTAATGGTTAAATGTGTTTGATGATCAGAAACATTTTGTGTGACAAACATGCAAAAGAATAAGAAATCAGGAAGGGGGCAAATAGTTTTTCACACCACTGTATATATCTGAAGCCGTGCAAGCACACTCTTGAGAATGCAACGTATAGAAGAAAAGCAATCTTGCCTCAAATGAATGGCAACCTTTTGTAGGTCTGTGAAGTTAATTTAAACTTTAGGTTTACACGGTGTTTTCTTTCCGAAGTACCTGCACTCATGAATATGTCTGTATGAGTCAGTCGCTCAAATCCACGCGCTTCGCACCGGCGAAGTACCGCTTTTAAATTTTTATTAAGAAGAAAATAAAACGTTTTTAAATTGAGGGAAAATATACTAATAACAGTTTGTTAAGGATCAGTTTTTTTGTGAAGCTGCCTTTACTCGAGTGATCACTTCGACCTGACTTGGTGGCCAAGTATAAGCGTTACCTGGTAGCTAACCACCCATACAATCAGATTGTGAATCAGACTACGAATGCCGTGAATGTAATTACTCACTCACTGCACTTGCTTACGGTAATCGAACCTGGGACGTCAGCGCTAGAGGGGCTTAGCAGCGGTGAAGTATTGCTTTTAAATTTTAATTAAGAACAAAAGAAAACCTCAGAGGTTCGATTCCCGAAAGGGAGTGAAGTGAGTGTCCGGTTACCTACTAGGTAACGCTTATGGTTGGACAGCAAGTGACGTAACATCAGCCACGGTGCCTTCAGTTGTGAGAAGCAGATCACAGAATGATTGAAAATAGTTTTGCATTTACCTTTTTAGTAAAAGGCGAGCTTTTAAGCCTGAGAAATCACCCCGTAAATGCACACGTTTAATTGCACATGTGTTAATATGTATGGTTACACAGTATTAAAAGACAGTGAACAACGTCAGTTACCTTTGTTCCCGTGTTTGATAAAAGGTGAGCTTTTAAGCCTGAGAAATCACCCCGTAAATGCACACGTTTAATTGCACATGTGTTAATATGTATGCTTACACAATATTAAAAGACAGTCAAAAATTAACGTCATTTACCTTCGTTCCCGCGTTTGACTCATGCTGTAAATCTCTTCCTTGTTTTTAGTTCACGTGATTACGTAGGAGGCATGATGACGCGATACGTGACTCCGCCTCCTCCATTACAGTATATGGACAAAAAATATGTTCCAGTTATGACTATTACGCGTAGAATTTCGAAATGAAACCTGCCTAACTTTTGTAAGTAAGCTGTAAGGAATGAGCCTGCCAAATTTCCGCCTTCCACCTACACGGGAAGTTCGAGAATTAGTGATCAGTGAGTCAGTGAGGGCTTTGCCTTTTATTAATATGTATAGATTACAAAGTTATATTTGATTGCTGAGTTTTCCTCAGCTGCATTTTTTAAATAGAAGTCTTGGTCTCTCTGCAAAAACTCTTCTTGCTGACCAAATTCTATTTTTGGGACAATATATATATTTTTTTAATTGCATATACTTTGTTCATCCCCGAGGGTAACTTATCTTTTTGCAATTTAATTGTGTAAACAAAGACTGTCAGATTGGATTTCACTATTCATATATATTACAAACAAATCTTATTTGAATGTAAACGAGCAGTTCTTTTGTTTTTCCACACACTATTGTTTATATCATATACTTCCAGTTTTTCACTTTTATGTTTGTTTTCACACATCACTTCCATGATCAGCCCACGGTGTCTATAAAAAGTATTCCTCTTTTGGAAGTTTTCCACATTTTATTGAATCTGAGTCACAGTGAATTTAATTCCTCTTTTTTGTTACTGATCAAGAGAAAATGACATTAATGTCAAAGTGAAAACAGATCTCTGGCAAGTGGTCTGTTAATTATAAATGAGAAACACTTAATTGATTGTATTCACCCTTTTTAATGTGACACTTAAAGCATCTCTGATGCAACCAGTATGTTTCACATAATTAGTTAAACAGAGATTAGCTGCCTATAGTCAAGGGGTTTCAATTGATTGTAGTATAAAATGCTCCTTTCTCTGAAAGGAACAACTTTTAGTGAGTCAGTGTTGTGGCCTTACCTACACAATGAAAACAAAAGACAGCTTGCAGCAACTCCATGAAAAGGTGACTGAAAAGCATAAGTCAGAGAATGAAGTCAAGAAAATATCTGAGATAAAGTGGAAAGCGAACAGCATAGCTGTGCATCTAGCATTGCCAGGCCATTTACAAAACCTGAGTGATGGTGGAAGAAGTAAAACAGTGAGGGTGCCAAAAGATCTGTGAGAACTCTGAAGGAGTTGAAAAGTGAAGTGGCTAAGACTGGAGAGACTGTGCAGACAACACAGTCCGACTGGTCCAGTTCTTCACCAGTCACAGATTTATGGGAGAACTAGCTGCGTATGGTCTTTGGAACAAAAACAATTCAAAGACTCCCTAGCAGGTTTACTATATTGGTGAACTTGGAAGAGGTGTCAGCTGAGTGGGCCGGGACAGGTCGTATCTTGTCCGAGACGAACGTGTAGTCGAGTGCACAAATTGAGAGGGACAGGCTGGAACCTGTCTCAGGCAAACATATGGTAGCTCGTTGTGTCAACGTTCACGTACCACAAAGCTGAATTTGTCTGCTTAGATTGAATGAGAAGTGAAGTGCATGCAAGTGCCGAACAAAATGAAAAGGTACATGCATGCACTATCTAGTGGCATGGATCGTGGACTATCTTAAAGACAGACCTCAGTATGTGCGTCTTGGGAACTGCATGTCTGACATTGTGGTCAGCAACACGGGAGCGCCACAGGGGACTGTACTTTCTCCAGTCCTGTTCAGCCTATATACATCGGACTTCCAATACAACTCGGAGTCCTGCCATGTGCAAAAGTTCGCTGATGACACTGCTATCGTGGGCTGCATCAGGAATGGGCTGGAGGAGGAGTATAGGGACCTAATCAATGACTTTGTTAAATGGTGCGACTCAAACCACCTACACCTGAACACCAGCAAAACCAAAGAGCTGGTGGTGGATTTTAGGAGGCCCAGACCCCTCATAGACCCAGTGATCATCAAAGGTGACTGTGTGCAGATGGTGCAGACCTATAAATATCTGGGAGTGCAGCTGGATGATAAATTAGACTGGACTGCCAATACTGATGCGCTGTGCAAGAAAGGACAGAGCCGGTTATACTACCTTAGAAGGCTGGCATCCTTCAACATCTGCAATAAGATGCTGCAGATGTTCTATCAAACAGTTGTGGCGAGCGCCCTCTTCTACGCAGTGGTGTGCTGGGGAGGCAGCATTAAGAGGAAAGACGCCTCACGTCTGGACAAACTAGTGAGGAAGGCAAGCTCTATTGTTGGCATGGAGCTGGACAGTTTAACATCTGTGGCAGAGCGAAGGGCGCTCAGCAGGCTCCTATCAATTATGGAGAATCCACTGCATCCACTTAATAGTATCATCTCCAGACAGAAGAGCAGCTTCAGCGACAGACTGCTGTCACTGTCCTGCTCCACAGACAGATTGAGGAGATCGTTCCTCCCCCAAACTATGCGACTGTTTAATTCCATCCGGGGGGGTAAACGTTAACATTTAACATTATACATAGTTATTGTCTGTTTTTCACGTGCATTATTATCATTCTTTAATATTATTTATTGTATCAGTATGCTGCTGCTGAAGAATGTGAATTTCCCATTGGGATTAATAAAGTATCGATCTATCGATCTATCTATCGATCTATCGAAATGCAAGTCACACTTGTAGAAGCTTCTACATCTTCTGTAAAATTCACACCTACTCCTGTGGCTGTGGTTGGTGGTGAGCTGAGCAGACTGCTCCATACACCCAAATACACCCGTCTTTTGTAGTGAGAACTGAGCTGCATGCAAGCGCCATCTAGTGACTGTGGTTGGGTGAGAGCAGAGCATACTGCTCCATCTGTGTCTCTGTGTGTGTGTATATGTATGTGTGTGTATATATATATATATTGTATATATAATAATTACACAGGTATTTTGTTTATATACAGTATGTCTAATGATAAAGAGGAAAAACAAACATTACATCTCGTGTAGAGTTTGTCAGAAGGCGCACGAGAGAGTCCGAAGTCAGTTGGGAAAAGTTTCTCTGGTCTGATGAGTCCTAACTTGAGCTTTTTGGCCATCAGGCTAAATGCCATGTTTGGCCATCAGGCTAAATGCCATGTTTGGCCATCAGGCTAAATGCCATGTTTGAACATGATGAAACACATACTACCACACTGTGAAATACGATGGCGACAGCATCATGCCATGGGGATGCTTCTGGAGGACTTGTGAAATGAATGCAGCAAATTAATGGATATTCTGGATGAAAACCTGTTGGCAGCCTGCAAGAGACCTTAACCTAATCATACTGATTATGATTTTTTGTTTTAGGCCCCTTTAAAAAAACTTTTTACACTAAGCTCCTGCATAACCAGATGCATAGAAGCCTTGTGTTATATTAAGGTTCTAACTTTATTTTTAAAATTAAACTACACACCTGAGGTGTTTGTTACCTGTTCATTTTTATAGGCAAAACTAAATTATGTAGGATTATTGTTCACTGACCATAAAAGTATGAATTTTATTTTAGTGTAATAAAAATGTACAGAAAATATTTATCCGTAGTAAATATGGCATAAAATAAAAATTACATATTGTCATGTTGTTTAAGTCATTCTGTAATATACCTGTCTGAAGCAAAACGTAATTTAAAAATTGTAGTTTTCTTCATTTGTCTAACAAAAAATATTAAATCGTCTGACAATATACATAAGTGATATTGGTAGTTAAATACAGCTTAATTGTAAATAAACACGAACTTACAGTTTTGAGTCAGTTAACTTCTGCATTTGTTCTATTTACAGTTATTTTTTACTGCAGAAGCAAGACCTTCCTAATTCTTGAGGTGTAATTGTAAATATGTTTTACCATCTTAATTATGCAGTGCTTGTTTCTTACCTAAACTTGTACTGTATGAAGCACACAAACACATACTGTACAAACCCTGATCCACAAATCTATCAAATGTTAATAAGATGTTTATCAAGAAGATATATATGGCTAATATGCTTAAGTTTACAATGTGCGAGATCTTAGATATATATCAGACCTAAATATTACCTTTTGATCTCCAAGAATATATTCAGACATGCAAAGGCTCAACATCCCTGGCTATAGGCCATTTATCAACCAGTGAATGTTTTACTTTAACACACTGTTCATTACTGGACAGAGTTCTTCGTCCGCAGCTCGATAAACCTTGCAGCTTGGATCATTTGGCACTTCCTCACTGCTCCAGGTGCTCAAAGAAATTTACCTTATTACTTCAATCAAAGTATAGAAAGTTGAAAGCCGAGTGGTATTTATTACATGAATAGTAATACCAGTAGAGAAAAGCGTAAAAGAAAATGTGGATAGCAAAGTCTGGTTAACCGGATATGCATTTTAAAGAGATTATTTTCATGGGATTGTTACATACTTTTTCAAGTCTATGTTGCATCGCTTCTCCGTGATCATAAATATACACCTGACCGAATTGTGGTTTCTTTGAAATTAAACTTGTCATTGCTTTAATTGTTGGACTTAAACTTTAAAGCCTTACAATATCTACATACTTCTGATATATCGCCTATGTCCATATATTTGATCTCTTTTTGCTGTTCTGTTATTTCACCAAGTAATAATTTCCGTTTGTTTGTGTGTAGAATTTTGAGGAAAAAAATGAATTTAATCCATTTTGGAATAAGGCTGTAACGTAACAAAATGTGGAAAAAGTGATGCGCTGTGAATACTTTCTGGATGCACTAATATATATATATATATATATATAATATTTTTTTTTTTTCTACGTGGGGAAGGTGCAGTAGTGTTTTGTTATTGTGTTCCATTTAATATATTTATTCACTTATTTGACATACCTGCTTTTGTGTGCTTGTGTTTAAACCGTCGATTGAGGGGAAAATATTATTTGTTAGAGGTACAGCTTGTTATGTGTAGATTCATCTCAGGAATTTATCCAGGCCACAGGTCTTGATAGTGTAGCTGCCGGCTGGGTAAGGGGTCGGCCGTTACAAGCTTATTCAATTATTTAGTTAATGACGTATCAACAACAGTTAATAAGATGGTTTGGAAATAGTAAATGTAAGGCCTGCCATGAAGCAGATGGATTTTGTTTTTTTTTTTTTTTGTTTCTGCAGGTCCTGGATAATTTCCCTGTGCTGCTTTATATTCTAGCAGCAAAAACTCTTCTCCTTTGCTTGGCTTTTGCTGGTACAAAGATTTATCAAAGCAAAAAGGCAGAAGCAGCGCTAAAGCGGCAGCAGGAACTGAAGAGGAAGGCAGAATCCAACCTAACCGAGGAGTGCAAGAAAGACGACTGAAAACAGGGTACTTCAACCTCTTTGTTAATACAAGAGAAATAAGTTAAATAACTGGTATATCTGTGACAGGTTCAATAAGTAAAATTGGCTCCATCAGGGAAGGAGGATTTTGTGGAGGAGCAACAGATGAGCAGTGTTTCTAAATGTATTGATCTATAACATTGTGCAAACCTATACTTACAAGTCTAAGAGACACTAGAATACTCTTTTTAAACTTCAAACCACATCTATTTAGAGGAGTATCCTAGTTTTGTAAATATTGCTTAACTAAACATCCTTTGCTTTAGAAAGTCATTATATCAGACAGACCCCATCCAAAGGCGCTTTACAGGCATTTCTAAAGTTGGAGTCCAATGTTCCCCTAGCCCCCCACCCCCAAATACCAAGCAGGTTAAATGATACACTCATAGGGCCCTATAGAATCCATCCATTATCCAACCCGCTATATCCTAACTACAGGGTCACGGGCGTCTGCTGGAGCCAATCCCAACCAACACAGGGCGCAAGGCAGGAAACAAACCCCAGGCAGGGTGCCAGCCCACCACATGGCACACAGACATACACACCCACCAAGCACACACACTAGGGACAATTTAGGATCGCCAATACACCTAACCTGCATGTCTTTGGACTGTGGGAGGTAACCGGAGCGCCTGGAGGAAACCCAATCAGACACGGGAAGAACATGCAAACTCCGCGCAGGGAGGACCCAGAAAGCGAACTCAGGTCTCCTTACTGCAAGGCAGCAGCGCTACCAATATGCCACCGTGCCGCCCTGAATCCGTTTTATTTTTTCATAAATTATTTTATTTTTTTGATTTTCGGGTTTCACCGTTTAATTTTTCCTTGATTCGGGATTTTTTTTTTTTTTTTTCTGCCGTAAGAAAGTAGTAACAGCTACAAACAAAACAAACAATAATGAAATGGCACTTTACATTCCTTTTAATGAAACCGCACACTAGCACAACTGTACCTTATTTTGCAGTTCCATTCATCAGGTAGGAGCCCAGATTCTCCATGATGTATGCTGAGACTGCAGTAGGACAGAGAGTGCCCTCCAGAATTATCAGAGCTGTTACTAGTTTGATGCATCCTTCTGAGATGAAGGTTAACTTCACTTTTAGAAAAAAGAGAGGGACCCGCTTTTAACGGCTCATTGCATCTGAGGAGAGGCCTACTGTTCTGCCCAGGTTTGTAGGTGCCGAGTTTATAACGGAAAAGTGAAACATGGACCTTGTGTGCCTTGTCATCGCAAGGCAAAACATTTTGTTAAATTCTGAAACATCGTTGTTAATCTTTAAAAGGGAACCCGTTAACAACCAGTGCCATTCACTAATAACTTTTTTTTTTTTTTTTTTTTTTTTTTTTATTGCAAAGAATGTTAATACCGGTTGAACACCTGTATAAGTTAATCAGTTAAATAATTCACAGTAAATACATCATGTACAATTAGAACTGCCTACATAAAAGAATTACCATACAGCCAAATGTTTCTTGCCTGTCATTGTGCTGAGAACTATGGTCTCGGCTATCAGTGGTTTCATTAACTACAACATATATTTTCTTGCCCCGAATCTTTCGACGAACGCTGTCCACGTGTTATTCAAAGACATGGGGCAAATGAGTTTGACAAAGACTGCTGTCATTTTCTGGCAGCATGCCTCCCCGTTTACAATGCTTAATAAAGAAAGGATGCATCTTAGTCATTTTTTTTTTTATGTCTGACTCGCATGGACACAAACTGGCATCTTGCATGTGACGATTTTGTTTTTTCCTCTGTTGTTACCTGAAGGGGAACACTTTTTGATCTTAATTTCTCCTTGTTTTCGAGATGGGTTTTAGATTTGACATGGTCATTGCAAGTATCTTTTCGTGTCCAGTCTATGGTATGCAGGCAAAACTTGCAGAAAAGTTGTCCAGATTCATAAAAGTCGCCGGGATATTGTTGTGCCCTCAATTTTGCAGTTAACCTATGTCGAAAAAACTAAAACATGAACTTATCTGATCCTACTCGCTTCGATATTTCTGTCTCTTGCAGCTAGCTATTTCGCGTGCCTTTATCGAGAAAACGTACAGGAAACACATATACAGACGATAGAGACGCAACTGGATTTCTATGAAGAATTGTGTTCGTTTCAAAATCAAGAAACTAGAAAATAGCATCTGAATGATAGAACTACAGATTATTCAAGCGCTTATTTTATTTGGAAGTTTTGTAACAGTCACCCCTTCAGTCTATAAATTCCGCAGTTTTCCATTTTTTAAATCTAAAATCCATTTTTTTAAGTGTTAATTCCTTGATTCTGTCCATGTTTTCCGTGGCCCTACACTCAGAGACAGATAGTAAGTTAGAGGTAGGGACTGCACTTAGTTTGGAGTCCTTTTTTTTTTTTTTTTTAAATGTAATACTCCTAACAAAAAGTAACAGTAGAGATACAAAAAGAGAGATATAAAAAGTTTACACATATGATTTTTTTGTTTTGTTCCTTTTTTCACTAAACAGTTTCTGGTTTGTTTTCTACTTCTTTGTATAGATTGCAATTTTTCAATAAAGGTGGAATGCGTTCTTACAGGATTTATGTTGGTTTCATTTTTTTATTACGCAAAATGTGATTTTTGGCAGGGGTGTGTATAAATATACTAGCCATGTGTACCCAAATACGTTGCGCGTGTTAAAGTTGTCTGTGAAGGGCTCCCTGTTTAAACGCGGCTGCCAGTCATGAACTGGGCCCTTCGTCGCACAGCATTATGATTTTTTATAAGGGAAACAAAATTACAAAACAAAACCCTTGGACATTGATTCGATAGGAACGGCTTACTTGGAATCACTGTCCGAATAGTAATTATGTGGTGGTGGAGGTGCATTTCTGCTTCTCTCCGTTCACAGTCCGTCTCGTTTTCACGACGCTGTTGTTTCCTCTCACAATCTCTTCTCAACCTTTCTCCAATCTCGCAGGTTGCTTTGTGGCAATCCAAAGAGTAAGGAAGAACCAATGCTTCTTTCTTGAACTCCAGACACAGAAGTGTGTCCAACTTATATACTCTGACTGCCGACTCCAAGAAGTGGGTGAACATTCGATTTGGATGAAGTGCTGCCAACGACGGTCGATAGAAACACAAAAAACCACAGTCTCGACAATGAAGCAGGTGTCGACGCCAGATCTAAACACACAGAATGGTATCGACAGTGTTTGTAAAGAAAAGTAACAACCAAGGCAGTGTCAGGGGAACATGAATTCACGGACAAACAAAGATCAAGATCCAAGTGAAGATTATATATAAAGATTAGTTAATTTAAAGCACATCAATTTGTTTAGTTTGAATGTCTGTGTTTTCAGGTGTGACTGGAGTACTACAGTCTTCAGTACTATAAGCCTGGAGGAGATTGTTAATGCATTGCCTATGTTTTAGCTGTCTCTCTACTGCCATCTAGTGCTTCTTCTTGTAATTCATTCACGGACAAACAAAGATCAAGATCCAAATGAAGATTATATATAGAGAGATTTTTTTAGCCACTGTATCAGGTGTCTCCTGCTACGTCTTGCTAATATTGTTTTACTGGTCATATCAAGTGTAGTCAGATCCATGGTTTCAGTATATTTTTTTTTGTTCATGTAAAATAATGTAAAGAAGTAATATAAACACCTGGTTTAAGTGGCCTGCACAATTGAATCACCAAAGTGTATGAAAGTACCAATTATTTCCAACTGTCACACACTTTTAGAAAAAGCACAGTAGGCTAACTGCAGTTTGCATTTAACACAGGATTATTCTGAGCTGACCCCATGTTAGCCTTTTTACTACAAGTATGTACTATATTTAGAACTAGCAAAATACCTGCGCTTCGCAGCGGAGAAGTAGTGTGTTAAAGAGGTTATGTAAACATATATACATATACATATCTACATATACACATCTACATATATAAATAAAATTTATTATTATTATTATATATATATATATATATATATATATATATATATATATATATATATATATATATATATATATATATATATACTGTATATACATATACACATCCACACATATATATACACATACATACATAGTGCGTTGTAACACGGGCTGTGATTGTTACATGGGAGGGAGACGACAAATCACAGCTTCCCGCTTTCTAATCGGGCCTGTGATTGGTGCTTTGACGGATGCCCAGATCCCACAGTATTTCCCCTTAGGAGAGGCGTTAGGCAAGTGTAATTGAATAGCGGTGCTGCAAGTTTAGCTTTACACCTGTTTTTAAGGCTTATTGACTGAAAGGGGCTTTCATGAAAAAAGTTAGGGCTTTGCTACAGGATACACCCTCCACAAGTTAAGGAAGTAAAAATAAAGGTATATATGTGTTTTATTTAAACCTTTTAAGTTTGTATGCGGGCGGTATGGTGGCGCAGTGAAAGGTGCCAGTTAGGAGACCCGGGTTCGCTTCCCTGCTTGGAGTTTGAATGTTCTCCCCGTGTCTGTCTGGGTTTCCTCCGGGTACTCCGGTTTCCTCCCACAGTCCAAAGACATGCAGGTTAGGTGCATTTGCGATTCTAAATTGTCCGTGGTGTGTGGGTGTGTGCGCCCTGCGGTGGGCTGGCACCTTGCCCGGGGTTTGTTTCCTGCCTTGTGCCCTGTGTTGGCAGGGATTGGCTCCTGTATTTAGGATATAGCGGGTTGGATAATGGATGGATGGACATTTGTATGCATAGCCCCATTTGCCCATTTTCTTTTTTTTTTTTTTTCTTTCTTCAGTAATATTTCAGCAAACCCGGAGCTTTTCAGTTCAAATCCTGGTACTGACACCACTGTGTGACCCTGAGGAAGTCACTTCACCTGCCTGTGCTGCAAAAAACCAAAGTAATGTAACAAATTATACCTCAGATGTTGCAAGTTGCTGGAATAAAGGCATAAGTAAAATAGATAAATATGTATTATACACATAGGAACTATTCATTTATTTTCAGTTAAGTCATCTGCAGCAAACCTTTATATATGAGGGTTTCTCCTTTTTAGATAGTGCAAACTGTTTCTTCTTCATTGAGGTTTTCTCTTGGAGAGCTTTTTTCATTTCATTGAAAATTAAAGCAGCAGCTGCCAAAATATGTAGCTTTCTTATTAATTTTTCAACATTGTGTAAAATAACTTTATAAAGTAACATAAAAGGTTTAAATACTGGTTATCCTTTTACACAAAAATATTACTAAAGAGATACATCCATCCATCCATCCATTTTCCAACCCGCTGAATCCGAACACAGGGTCACGGGGGTCTGCTGGAGCCAATCCCAGCCAACACAGGGCACAAGGCAGGAAACAATCCTGGGCAGGGTGCCAACCCACCGCAGTAAAAAGTAAAATGCATATGTTGTTTTTCTTTAAGGAGATTAAATATTACTGAAGAAAGAGGAAAAAAAAAAAACTAAAACAGCTAAATGGGGCTATGCATATGAACTTAAAAGGTTTAAATAAAACAGAAATATATACCTTTTTATTTTTACTTCCTTAACTTGTGGAGGG